>NC_134572.1:34907500-35207500 GCF_050947875.1 Dermacentor variabilis | reverse complement strand
CGTTTAATCGTCTTCGTAGCGAAGCGTCGGCAGCGTTCTGCGTTTCGTTGGCGTAGCAGCGTTGTGGGAATACGCACTATTGCTTTCGCAGAGCGGCTGCGTGCAAATTGTTAACGGACTAGTCTGAGCAGCCTGGACCGTAAACGCGCTGTTACAAATGTCGATCGTTTGATTTGTCATGATAAAAAGTTTAATCGGCTTCTTCAAAAGGCTTCGCCTCATTCCTCGTAAGTCCTCATGCGAGTTATTCATTTGCTCCAGGGCTCTGGTCGGATAGGCAGGGCAGTATACGTGAGCAGGCTGAACGTGAGAGCAAGAACCAAGCTGATGTTCTGCAGAATAAACGAAGCTGCTTCAACCTGCTCCAGTAGCGCGTCGCGAACCGTACATTCACTGACAGCAGAGGTCAATAATTGGGAATACGTTTGCTGTGTACATTGAGATTAGAGAGTAAATTTCATTTGGCAGCAGATGCCGAAGCTCTAATAAGCACTGATGAAGGCCTGGCTCCCGCCATTGTTTGCACCTGATCGGTGAATGTATGTACATTGCTTGTGCCTGCGCGCATAATCCGGTCTTCAAAAAGGAAATCCTGTAATGCGAGCACTGCGCTTAAGCGCCTCTCTTAATCGCACGCCAGAGTGTACATTTTCGCTCATATTAACATCACTATTGCGTAATGTGTTTCAAATTAGTGCGGGCATTTGTGATTCTGGTTGCCTAAAACACGTGTGTCCACCCTATGCAGTCGAAAGAAGTGATGTGTCATCAATGCATATAAAACACAGATACGGCCAGTTGACATGAAGAAAGATGCGCAAGTTGGTTTCACGTTGATGAGCTCAGAAAATTCGGCGCACGAAAAGACTACGAGTATAAAGAAGAACGAGGGCATAAAATCTTGTCCTTGATATTCTTCATATTTGTAATCACTTCGTTCACTTAATTGTTCTTCTAAAAAATTACCGACGATTACGTTACTTCCTAATGCGAAATTTGAGCGCAGCAAATAAGCTGTTTCACCTTTTCGATAGATTGAGGCAAAGAAATCGAGCAACACATGTATGCGCTATCACAGTCAGTCAGTCAAGAACTTCAGTGAGGTCCTGAGGAGTTTCAAGCCGTTAGAGATCCCATGCGGGGAGCTCCTCGGGCCGAAACCGTAGGCGACGCCCAAGTCGGGACGGGAACGTGGTGACGCTCCGCCAGTTCTTGGGCCCTCTGGACGGCCTTGAGCTGGAGTTTGAGGTCCGGGCTTTTGAGGGCTGCTTCCCATTCGGGCTCACTAGAGAGAGGGCCCTTTGGTAACGCGGTACATTGCCATAGCATGTGCGAGAGTGAGCAATAGAGTTCTTGGCAGTCTGGGCAATTTGCCGGGATGTCTGAGTTATAGTGACTCAGTAGGCCTCGTGAAGGATACGAGTCCGTTTGTAGCATTCGAAACGCGGCCGCCTGCGCGCGCTATCAAAGAATTTTTTTTTATATTTCCCGTACTCCTGGATCATCTCGACGGCGGCGACGCTAAGCTTCTGCTTCGGCGGCACGCACCTCTGGATTCTGACGGCGACGGCGCTGGGCCTCTGCTCTGGCAGCTCGTTTAGCAGCAGCAGCAGCAGCAGCAGACGGAGGACTTCCATCGGTCGTCTCGCTCATGGCTCAGAAAGAACTGGCAGATAATTTCGCAGTGGCGAACGGCAGCGGCAATTTCGGCTCGGGCGGTGCACATATACAGATCCGCCGCCACCGATCTGGCTCTCTGATTGCCACCGCACAGGGCGAACGGCAGCGGCAATTTCGGCTCGGGCGGTGCACATATACAGATCCGCCGCCACCGATCTGGCTCTCTGATTGCCACCGCACAGGGGTTGCATTGGAGGAGGAGCGAAGAAAGGAATTAAGTTCGAGCCGGTGCTTTGACAACCGGAGACTCGCAGGAAGAGGGGGGAGGGGGGCGGCGTGTACACCCAGCGGCAAACGATGGGGGCAGAAGCGCGCGCAGCAAGCGGACAACACGATAAAGGGAGGAGGGAAGAGATAGCAGCGACTGACTGATGCCGCTGACGCCGATAGTGAGTCAACCCCAGCTGCGGAGTTGGTTTCAGGGACAACGCCGCCGATGCCGACACAAACAATATGATACCCTCGCTTCCGCAGCGCTAAGAACCAGGTCTAGCCGTGGGAAGGTGGTCACGTATTCGTCGACGTGCCGGGGCCTACGTGAAATAACCGGCGCGTCGGCAACTGAAGAGCACCCTATCCGCCACACAAGAACAGGGGGGGGGGACCCTTTCCTCCTCTTTCTGCATGGCGGCGACGGTGTTCTATGCAGTCTCGTTATCTTGACTCTCTAGCGGCGTCAGCGGCATCCAGCGGTATCAGTCGGTCGCTGCTAGCGCTGGGGGGATGAAAGGGGGGCGGAGCTGGTTACGAGGCCGACGACAACGCCGACGACGACGCGAAACCCAGGAACGGACGCCAAAGAGCTGCGCTCTAAAATGAACACTACCAGTTCTTCGAGTTCATCTTCGAGTTCGAGTTCACCGTTCATCTTGTTTTCTTGCATCTCTCTCCTTATCTCATTCTGTAAATGTCGAATCGAATGTTAAAACGAAACATTACGCGAAATAGTATATAGCTGTTATATATATATATCTGTACAGCTCACCGTGTGAGCTGTTCTGATACACTCAGCAAGTGCTGACGTCGAATTTGAATTGATTGTGTTGAGGCGCCCGAACATAGCGGTGCAAGACAAAAGAAAGGCCACCACTGAGGCTTCGTAAGTGTCACTCTGAGTAGCTAATTACCTTTGGCGTGTGCTTTCGAAAATCAAAGCATTTTAAGGAGCCATTTCTTGGCTGCATAGAACCTTTACCTTATCCCAACCAGCCTTTACTCCCTCGTCGAGACTTTAACGAGAAATGGTATGAACCACGCAGCCCCGATTCCAATCAGTTTTGTTTCCTTCACAAAAATCTGTTTATATTTTTGACTTATTGCTGCCTAATATATAGTTCTAGCTTTTAAAATATTCGCAGTATTTTACTGGGCTGCGTGCTTTCCAGCGCCCGAAGCAAACCTCGAATTATGGAAGCAATATTGGCTGTGAGGTCGGTACTAATGCTTTTTCTTTATTTTCCTTTTTTTCAAACGTTCACCTCTTTACTACACAGCTTTTCACTCTCACCGTTACCTTCCATTTTCAAGTTAACGGTAGCACTAGCGCTTTTTCTCCCTTCCCCATAACAGCACAAAAAAAGTTTCTCTAGAGATTCCTTCGAAGAAATTCGGGAGTCATTTGGCAGGCAGAAAACCAACGACCTCGCTCGAAGCGGTTGATTCATTCATACCAAGGATGATTATGGCGGCTTTCCTGTAGGAAAATGTCGCCCATTAATCACGGGTTTCCGTTTGACCCTAATAATCCCCCTCCTTCCGGATGAACACTGCAGCCAAAACAAAAAATAAAGAAAAGAAAGACGAAACAGAGTGTGAGTGGGGAACGCGTAAGAAGACTTATACGTTCGAAGCCAACGAGAACGAATTTATATAAAAAAAGAGCGACAACTTCACAGCTTCCTATCGTTCTGGACGAATAAAATATTACGTCAATTTATGCCCCCTGTACGAAGCGTGACCATTCGGGTGCTTACAGCTTAAGAATGGAGCCTTGCGAGGACCGCAACGACAGTAATTCACCGTAGGGCCAACAGCTCCGCTGGGCGCTGGGGGATGGGAGGGAGGTGGACGTGGGATGAATAAGATAAAGCCGAAACGAGAGCATCAGGAAGGGCTAAATGAAAAGTGCAGGAGAAGAAACGAACAAAAGTAGTAAAGAAAATTTCCGACTGTTACGCCACATAACTAATCCTCTCTTTTGTTACCCTCCGGCGACTACAGTGCAGTAATTTTTTTCCTCTCTTCTGCTTCTTCAGTCTGCATGGCGCACAGCAGACCTTCCCCCTCCCCCCTTCGCTTCTCCTCGGTCTTTAATTCAACTTTCTAACGCCGTAATTGTCACCGAAGCACGAAAAGAAATGTTCCGGTAGAAGCTATGCACTATAATTTATGATACAGAGAAATTCCGCATTATTCGATAAGCGAAACAGCTTGCCTTTCATTTGAAGCACAAAGAAATCAAGAAAAAAAAATTAAGTTTGCATCAAGGTTGAGAATTGTGTAAAAGTATTCTTTTCCGTTTTTATTATATAACAGAGAAGCTAACCACAACAGCTTAAGTCTTTTTCCACGGAACGCCTTTGAAGAAGCCATAATTACTTATAGTCAGCTTTTAAATTGAGCAGTGCGTTCGACGTCTTTTACAATTTCTTTCGCCTTACAGCGCTCGTTGTCTTTGTTTTCCCTAAAATAATTTGTTGTACATTAAACGGCTTTGATAAATTAGCTCGCATTGTAATAACTCGTTTTAATCTATAATCTCTGGTACTGACAAATTAATGCACCAGTTAAGCGTCAGGCGGGAACAATACTATAAAGAATATTACTACTACACGACCATGCACATGAAAATCGCTACTACCAGTCAATATCGAGCCTGTTGTTGCGTCTGTTGTCATATGTGTATCTATCTATTTGAACTAATATAAACACGCGCTGATGCAGCACAACGTTAAAATTTAAATCATGCGAAGCATTTTTCACCTCGAAAGAAAGCAAGAGTGGCGGATGACACGAGCTCATCGCCTCTAGGTGTTAAGTGCCTACGTCACGAGGAGGAAGAACATGTCTAATGATCTCCGAGGAAAGAATGTTGATGAGGAGTGCGTTGCACAGAGAAGTATAACACAAACCTAAATAGTAAATACATCTAAGACTTTATGCCCATTCTGTCACAGTGGCACAAAATCATCCTGGAGATTAGGCCACAAACGGCTGCACCCCCAGTGGCACATAACGCCTTATCCCAAGGCAAGCGCAGAGGGGAAAAAAGGGAAGCAGTTTCTTTTTTCTTGCGTGCAGACATAGCCAGCTGAAATATCTTTGCCAAAGCGGGTTCTTCACAATAACAGACTTTGTAGAACAAATTTTTTCGCCGCAGTGCGAAGTAACTTTGTATAAATAGTCCCATTTATCCACATATTGTTTATATTTTTTATTGTTCATCTTGTACTTGTGCACGCATTGCTACGTGATGCCAAAGAAACCAATAAGGGACACAGACCTAGTCAAGCCGATTTTATGGCTTTTTGTCTGTGCCCCTGCTATCTGTACGTTGTATAGATACAAATAAAGTTCAAAGTTCAAGTTCAAAGTTCAAATCTGTGTCACGTGTGTGTGCCATCACGTATAACCATGTATAGTTCACATTAATTAAATTATGGGGTTTCACGTGCCAAAACCACGATTTGATTAAGAGGCACGCCGTAGAGGGGGAACCGGAATAATTTCGACCACCAAGAGTTCTTTAGCCTGCACTTAAATATAAGTACACGGATGTTTTCGTTTTTCGGCCCCATCGACATGAGGCCGCCGTGGCCGGGATTCGATACCGCGACCTCGCTCTTAGCAGCCCAACACCATAGCCACTAAGCAACCACGGCGTGTAATATGGACATGCTAAATATCGTTCGCGCCGTCCGTATATGACAAAATCTTTCACCGTACTGCCTTTCCAAGCGGACAGCCATTTTCCCTCTGAATTTCTGTCTCATTGTAGTAAGGAGTAGTGAAAGTTCTTTGGAGAGCTCAGTACGCAGGACAATGACGCGTACTATCGCACGCGCGCTCACTTCAGAACTACTGTCCAAGATGTACAGCCGCCGTCAGACTTAACACGAGCCCGGAAGACACATTTCTAGCGGATAAACTAGGACAAACACTGTTTGTAATGAACAAACATTAGATGTTTTGGAAAGTAGTCGCATTGGATTAAGAAATTCAAGGCAACCCATTTAGAAATCACTTGTGCCTTCGCAGGAAAATCAAAATTGCGCTTAAGGCGCGTTCGCGCTATGTATGACGGCGATGTACATAAGGACAAACGTCGGCCCAGCTTCCAGTGTGCTTACTCTTGGTTTGATTCCTATATTTACATTGCCGTCTCATGACCGTCTTCTTGGTCTAATATCTCCAAGACTTTCCGTATCAACTGGACGCGTCGCATGTGAGGGGGCTCTCTTAGAAAATTAGTGTCATGACATGCGCAAGAAATCTGTCAAGTGTTATGGGTTAGTAATCAAGAAAAACAACTTAAAAGTGTATCCTGCAGTTATGTTATTTGAGCACGGGTGAATGGCACGGAAGTTCTTCGAGTAGCCTACGCGCATTGCAGAAGCAAGGGTGTGCTACAAAAATTTATCTGTGCTAACGAATGACTGCCTACGTTCTTTCATCGATATGGTTAAAGGCCCCCTGTCGATTATGCCCTTAAAATTCTACAATTACATTTTTGAAGAATGACGATAAACTCACGGGGATAAAATCGCAGCGAGATAACTTAGATCACAATACGTAAACTGTTCTCACTTAAGCCATTTACACAAAATGAACTGTTACGCTCAAGGTCCGTAGCCGAGAATACCAGGAATGCAAGCTTAGAAGCTAAGCATTTTATGTACTGCAGTTAAAGGAAGGTGCATGAAGTTCACGAACACGAATGAAGTGAGCGTCTATGGCCCGCATGAGAAATTCGCGCGGAAGCTTCAAGCATCGCAATTCATCGTTATACGCTAAATAAATTCCTATCAATTTCAATATCGAAGTAACCTCTCTGTATATACGTCGCACATGCGCCTGTAGGACTTTAGTGTATTTTCGGCACTTTACACAGAGCGATATTGCCTTTCACCCATTAAATGCACCAGCTGGGACGTAACAAACATAATAAACCAAGCCAGCTGCCAGCCGGTCATTGCTGCACGTGTAGACTGTGAACCTGGGATCCCTCCCCTCCCCCCCCCCCCCCCCCCTGTTGCGGAATGTTCCGGACGATCCTACACGTATAGCGTTTGGAGGCACAAGTCATAAAAATGGCCTGCACGAGAGCCAGGAGCACGGTTTAGGTTAACGACCGCGCTCACTCTCTGTTTTGGTTTTGTAGCCTCGCGCGTTGCTCCATTGTCGTCACTCAACGGACAGTCGGCGAAATCAAGGGTGGCGTTCGGGGTCTTCTGCCCTTGGCGACCCTAGATGGGCTTCATTGTCTTTGTACTAAAATACAGCTGCGTCCCTTCCTCACGGTATGGGAAAAGCGTTTCTGTAGAAATAAGTGCGGGTGGGATTAGGAGTGCGCGAGTGAGAATGAAACTGCGCATAAAAGCAAGGAAAACGTTTCTGGAGACGTTTGGGGGGGGGGGGGGGGGGGCAGGGATCAAGAGACCTTCAAGCATTGAGGCTTGCGAGATAGTGCACGGCAACAAAAATCAGTGTGCGCATGTGCGAACCAATAGCTCGCTATTAAGGTTCAGCGCGATGCTCTTGCCTAAGAATTAGAGCAGGTGCTGGGAGAGAAGAAATAGAGAAGAAACATACAGAGGTAAATATAGAATGAGAAAAAACCAACAAAGTTGCACATCGGCCTGCGTGCAGCCGGCGGTTCCCGACAGGGTTTCACCCCAGGGAGGCGCGCTGTTATAGGAAGGCCGGGCTCGTTTAATAAACGATAGGAACGAGGGCGTAAACGTTCGCTATTGCTTCCTCTCACTTGTCGGCGTTGCCCGTTTACAACCGAGCACCACGTGGAGGTGGCGAGCTTCTCAAGTAAACGCAGGTGCGCTATAGTCTGTTATTGCCTGCTGTTTGTTTATTTTGTTTCCTTTCTGTTTATCTCTTTTGTTTTTCTGCCTTCGATTAGGTTCATGTAGTGCCTGCCGACTTGTTGTGGCAGAGATTTTCCATTTTCGCTTTCGGAGATCGCTCATCCGCCCTTTGTTCTTCGTTAGCTGCATGGAACAACGTTAGATTCGTTTCGGTAACTGTATTCCTGCCTTTATTCCTCTTTAGACGAACGAAGAGCGCATGCTTATATCCCTTGCTCGATGATCATTAGCGATTTACGCAGTGGTTAGAACAAATACAACTGCACAAAAAACAAAAACCTGCTTGTTTATGAAAAACTTCTGCCAATAGCTATATAGGCTTTCTAACTTCGTGAGCTGGTGAATGGTCCACCGTCTTTCTAGCACCAACTCTAACACTCACTAGGCGTTTAGGGTGACTTGTTATATACAGAATGAACTTATATTTTTACCTTGTTCTTGTTCTATTATTAAAAAAATGTTTCCTCTGCGCAAAATAAAACCTAGATCGAAACAGATGCAGTGAGTGAAGAAACCTAAGCAACATTTTGTGACAGAGGTTCGTGGTCAGATAGGCTACCTAAGGAAATAGCGCATGCTAAAAACGAAATCATATTATTAGAACGGAGCGTTCCTAAATAAATCGAGTGCTTCAAATAAGGACTACGGAGAAAATCCCTTCGTATTGTGTTTCGTGCAGCTTGATAATTTATACTCCATTCAAAGAACGACCAATACAGCAACAAAATGCTCAGCTCTTCTTTAAGAGAACTGGTCATTGCATTCAACAGAGCGTGCAATGGCGAACTTATTTTCTGACGTAATGTACGTTTAAAAGAATGATTGCTCCTGGGCACTTACTTATGTATTGCACAAGGACATAAAAACCATGCCGGCGTGTTCAACGCTGTGAAAGTTCCTGTATAACACGCCCGACCCTTTAAAGGACGACGACGTCCAGTCATCTCTGCCAACATATCTAAGCTACGGCATCGAGCAAACACAGAGACGACGCCGGGCCCTGAATGAGCGCGGGCATTTCGATAGATGAGGGATGCAGGCATCGCTTTTCGATGCATATATCGTGTCTACCGAGTGAGATCACTTCTGGCAGTGAAATTTCTTGGCAGAGTTTTCTTGTGCTTACCATGAATGTGGGGAAATTGGTTTGGCGAAAGCTCTTTCGTGCATCTCCGCCATTCATCTTGCGCTTTGATGCGGCTCCGATGGTGCGGATAGCCGCGTCTATATTTCAGAGCCTACTTCTTACGTTCTTGTTTTGGTTGTGTATATGCTTTGTATCCGAGTGTATGCGGCTTCGTAGACAGGCAGCCAGATAGTGTGAACTGTGGAGGTGCCGGTATGCCTTTCACGTGCATCGAAGGATAATATCGCATAACCTCGTTCTCACTTTATCAGTGACGGTTGCAGTCAAAATATCGCAAACTTCAGCGCTTTTTCTCATATTGGCTAGTAAATTTACATCCACCCAGAATCCTCCTCTATACCTAGCGATAAGGCTTGACGGAGCACCCTTTTATCTACGAACATCTATTTAAATCCGAGAGTGCTTTGCTTCAGGCGAATAACCTATGGAATTTGTTTAGTGAAATATTCGTGTCGGAGATTTACCTTCGTTTTAGTTTTACTCTTAGTATATGTTCAGTTCAGTGGCTGCAATCAGCATCCATCAACGGCAACTGAAGCCTGCATTCGCGGTTCGCAAAATAATTTTGATACTATCGGTTTTGTCAGCGAATAACGATGAATGCAGAGCTGTGACAGGCACATAGAATATTGAATTTGAACGGCGTTTTCCAACAAAAGAATTTTTGTCCAAGCCGTCAATGCTGTAATCTGTTCAACGAGCCTGCTTTCCCGACGCCAAGTTAGCCGTCTTCCAGCTTGAAAGTTTTGAGATGAGTCTCGGAGATGAGTCAGCAAAGCACTGAGCTACTGTGCTGGATAACGTCTTTAGAAAATGGTTTCATACGTCTACGTGCAGAGTTGCCGACAAGGTACTGAAATCACTAATCGTAGTTATTGTTATTCTTTCAATTCCGTGGGTAATTACAACAAGCCCACGACGCCGAACGCATTAGTAGCTATAGAAAAACCTCGACAATAGGGCGCACTTCATTGTAAATCTATGCAGCGTGCCACGTTCTGACATAGTGAGCGAAGGTTAACGCAAAGGTAACTAGTTAACGCAAAGACGCAAGAAATGTCTAGACGCTGTATGTTAAATAAGTCAGCAGTTCTTCCTGCATTGATAGCACTAGCAAGGTTTAGCATTGTGCTTGAACTCCTCTGGCGATATTCTAACTATACGCGGGTGTGACATGTTGGCACGACGCTTTCAATGACACTGACAAACATCGCCGATAGTTTCTGTACAGTTTTAATCTTTGGTGACTTTCATAACACATGGCATTTCAGTTTCAGGCGCGACAAGTCAGCCGGGCCTGCAAGTTCGGCGCAATTCCCTTTTAGAGCAAGAGAAAGAGAAGGAGAAAACTTTAAAACGGCCAAAAGTACTTTCTGCTACAAAAGTACGCTGCGCTTCAAGTTTTTTTCACTCTGCGCTGTTATACGCTTTTTATGCAAAGCAAACGACGCGCGACGGAACAAAACGTCCCCGGGGAACGGAGAAATATTCTGTCGTCTTTGTTCTTTCCTCCCTGCCCGCATTGAAAGCACAATGCCACCAGCGCATTCTCACTTTTGCAGACACTTTGGTCATGCGCGAAAGGGCACACGGCCCAAGGCCTGCCCTCTGGTCTGGAGACAACAAGCGAAAGAGGGAAAACTTCGTGAGCACAGCGCTCCGCGCAATCACAGTCCCCGACGCGAGCCCGCTGTCAAGACTCTCGGCGCGACGTCGCCTGTCCCGCGAGCTGTCTCCAGGGAGCATCCAGTTGTCGCGTCCGACGGGCCCCGACGCCTGAAGGGGTTGGAAACTCCAGAGCAAAGTGGCCGACTACAGCGTTGCCTCGAAATCAGAGAGTTGGCCGCATCAGACACCTCCCCCAGCCTCCTTTTTTTTTTAGCTGATTCAGCGTATGTTTGATTTTCTAGTTTCTAGACTTCTCTAGTTTTTGTTGTGCACCAGCCCAACAAATTCGGATAGCCCTACCACGGTGCCGGGCAGTGATCTCAGACTTTCCCAGCCCGATATGGATCTACGTTATTGACCTTCTGATAAAGTTTTCAGACCATCTAGATCTTCGTGATACGTTTCGCCTCAATCCCGTGACCCCTTCATCAACCACCATGTTCCTCTTTCTTTTCTCCTTCCCCTTGCGCAAGTGCAGATTAGTTGGACAGAAGACTGCACCAGAAGCCAGCCTATATACCCTTCTTTTATCTGTCTGCGAAATTTCGCTCTTTACATTTTTTTTTTAATATTGTTCCTTGGCTTTGTCAGCCAACTCAGCTGACTGGATGGCCGAGCCCCTACAGAAGCAAAAGTTCTGGCACCGTCAACCCAAAGAGCTACGCGTGCTATATTGACGGTATTAAAGAAAAGAAAAGCTAATGAACTTGAGAAGACCATTACAAACACTGCGTCTGCTAGTGTGCGTGCGACCAGTCTCTCTCATATTGCTTTTTACTTATTACTTCAAATCTCTATTCCCCTTTTTCATCTTCAGACAACCTAACTATAGACGTCTGTATGGTTAACCTTCCGTTTTCTTTTCTTCCTTGCTCTTTCATTCTTTTATTTGTCTTTTTTTAACGATCTGATCGCGCAGCAAAACGAAGTAGTCGTGTGCACAGGTGCATACGCACATAAGCGAGAAAGCGTGCAGCACACGAAGAAGACGGATAGGTAAAGTTCACCAGGAATTGTTACATGCGCAGCTTGACCAACTTACAGGAAAGCCCACTGCCGAAAGTGCGCATTAACTTTAGATTTTCAGACCATACGATCCACTCGCTTTCGCCGCAGGGCTAAACCGTTTGTACGAATCATATGCGACATTATAAGTCCTCATGAAAACAGACAGTAAGGCAACAGAAATGAAAACAGAAGCACGGCAATAAAAAGTAGTAACATGTTATGTATCGCTTAACGAAGGCACGAATATTGTTGTGTATGGTATTCATAAAAAATTAGAGCTCGTGCCAGAGTCTCATAACATATTCAAAGCTTCTTTATCTTCAAAGCAATAACAACAAAATTAAAGAGTAGTCTACGAGCTAAAGACGGGGCTCATTTCTGTGAATACCGGGTGCTACCGTGAGCTTCTTTCTTTGACCACGGCCTCTGAAACTTAACAACTAGAAAGGCATGTAACCTCGTTTTCCCGTTGCTACACTGCTCTGGCGAACTAGACAAGGCTGAAGCACTGACGCAGAATCGCTGTGCTTTCCGTCTATTCTGCTTAGCCTGCACAAAACGGGAAAATTGGAAAGCTTGTAACCACTGACCAAATAGTATTGCGCCTAGCTAGATTAGAAGCAAGTAACCAATATGCTGATTTCAAATTCATTTCAGAAAAGAAAGGTTACGAAAAGCTTCGAAGTGGAGTACATTCCACAGTATTTAGTGAATGAGATTCCGCGATAGCTCTAGCAGTGCTGCAAGGAACTGGCGAAAACAAGACTGCATATCCGGTTTCACTGTCTCCCTGTCTAAGCAAGCGCCTGTAGTTCACGCTCTGTCGCCCACAAGCGTGGTTGGTCGCATCGGGTGGTGTCGCGACCCCCGCCTCTGACCAGTCTCAAACGTCAGCAGTGGAGTCCGTGTGACTCGGCGCAATCCGACAACTGCGTAACACTTGTCGCGTTGGATCTGCAAGCGGGAGTCGCAAGCTCCGATTGCTATGAGGCGTGTGTATACGCCTCTGTGCTGTTCGCACTGCAGCACGAAAGCAAGTACTTTGTAGGTTGTTCCCAACGAGTAAAGAAAGTTTAAGTTGAAACTCTCGTTCTGGTTGGTGTAACAAACAATTCTGGCATTGAGTGAGGTGGACAAGAGAAAGGGAGAGTGAGATGCAGAAAAAAAGAAAAGAAGATGCAAAGCATATATACGAATGAAATTGCGGTTTCTTGAACAGTTACCCAATAATAATAAGAGGGAAATAAATATAAGGAAGCGTTTATGTGTCTATGCATGATTTTAAGCTGTAAGCGATTAGCAGAAATCGCTATGAGCACAAGAGATGCGGTAAATTTGGCAAACTGAAACACATAAGCTACACAGTATTCACTGAGTGACGCAACAAATGTCATTCTCAGAGACAACCGTACTAATCACGCTCCTAGGCGCGTTTTAATTAGACGAATCACAAGGTTGAATCTTAGTGCGGGTACCCTGTATTACCTGCAAGCGTAACTGGCCAGCTCGGGAAATCGGCGGTGTTTTTTTTTCTGATGCCGCGAAGCAAATGAACGAGGAAGGCGTGTGAGTTTCCGTGCTGGCTGCGGTTTGTTTGCAAATTTCTTCTGCACATTTAATTAGCACCATGCGCAACGACAACGCAGAAATTCGAGGATGATATCGTTAAGCGTGCTTCATGCTCTTCAAACTAATACTTTGAACACACAGTCTGATAAGCATAAGCCTGAAAATGCGCTGCTTAGGTGTTTGCTCTCTACGGATAGCGAATTTATGAAGAACCAACCCCGCTTAATATTTCAAGATATGTTGAACATACAGTGGGCGGGGGTTGTTTGCGGCACTTTGTTATGGGGGGCGGTCCTCCGTTACCAGCGTGCCCTTACCCTTACGCGGAAGCCAACCGGTAGTTCGAGCGCCACTTCCTCAATCAACGCGTTCGGAACCCCGTGGAGTGCCTGCCGTCACCTCTGATCACAGACGCTACGACCAGAGGCGCAGCGTCTCCACGACAGTATATATAAGCGCTAGCTGTCGCGAGGGAAGAATGCGAGAACGCTCCCCTTACATGCTGCCATGCGGTACTGCACGGTACTAAATTTCCCTGGCAGCGGTACTACCATAGTGCCCCACGGTCGCGGGTTGCCCGCGGTCGCGCGGGCTTAATTTTGAAAACGGTCTGCTTTGGGGGCACAATCTAGGTGGGTCGACAGCTCGCCTTTTTGCGTGCACTGTGTTCTCACAGCTCAGTTTGCGTTAAAGCGATAGACAGCACGAAGGTCACTTCGCTCGATGCTGCTGCCTCGATTCCTCACGCCAGCGTTTTGACAACGAATGTCTGCGGTCATCGCGTCTGAAGTGTTCATGTTTGCCTGTGCGTGCAGACACCGTGCTAGTCAATTTAGATAGTGAGCGAATGTTTACAACGGGGGCTGCTCCGGCGGCTGCTGTGTATGGCGCGGCCACGCGAGCCCTGTCTGGAATACGATCTGGGATGCGGACATTGTAGGCGTCTAGGCGTACCGAGGGTGGATAGCCTCGTGCGCAATTTTCGTTTTTGTGCGCGCTGGTAGAGAGATTGATTTAGCTGAGGGGCCAGTTGGGGAGGTTGAAAGCACGTGTCTCCTGGTATTTGACTTTGCAATTTTTTTTATTTATTTATTGTAATTGATTCGGACACAGTAAAGGTCTTGGGTGGCAAGGCTAAAGGCAGAACATTGTCTGCCTGACTAAGGCGTTGTCACCCGTTTTTTGCTGAACGGTGAGGTAGCACAGCGCACTTTATAGCATACATACATATCAATAACATTTCGTTATACATACAGAGCATACATTATAAATATACTTGTATTACATACGTATATCATTATACAATTTTCTATGTAGGATCAGTTTAGGTCCAACACAGTCATTTTTATGCGTAAGAAAGAAATTGATAAATATATAAAGACACACTATAAGACTAGCATAATGTAATTCTACATAATGCACTCAAGAAATTTATTGGCGCAGTCTCACTCCGAAAGAGAACAGCAAATATGTTTTCATAGAATGTTTAAAGCAGTTCAATGAAATGAAATTGTGCGCAATAGCGATCGTGTTTAGATATAAGTGATAAGGCGCTACCAATGATGCAAATTAGTCAATAGGTACTAATTAACATAGAAATATGAAAAAGAATGAAATTCTGCATGGTGCGATGCCTCACTTAAGCGCTAGGTGCGAATAAAAGCTAATCAAAATAAAGGTAATATTGAATGGTGGGACCATAGACGCGCGCCCGAAGAGTGATTAATTCTTCACACACTTTCTGAAGAAGGTTTTGCAGCATTCGCCAGAGCGTATATACTTGTAGTGGACGAAGAAGTGACTGAAGGAAAATATAACAAAGGAACTGATATTTTTTGGAAGCGATATTGCGGATGCTCTAAAACGAATGTGAAAGCTAACACTATAATTATTTCAAGCAAGGTCAAATGTTTCCGCACAAGACAATAAATCATGTTTATTGACACAAGGTTAAAGAGGACAATTTGTTTCTTTGCATAAATTCATAGTTTTAAAGCACTGTGTTTATATTATCAAGTATATTAGTTTTCTTCAAATGTAAGAGAAACTCGGTCTCCCCTAACAGTTGCTCACATTTTCAGTTTTGACGGCACCAATTTTCGGTGAACAACCAAATACGAGGCAAGGTAGTGTTTCTGGAGCACTGTAATTATATTTATTAAATAACTGAAAATCTGCAGCTATTTCCAACGTGCCGCGACAGACTCCTTTAATAACTTTCACCTAGAAAAAGAAGGGAAATACGGACATTTTTTTTTCTGTTTTAGTCTTCTTGACTACACACACGGTGGGATGTTTTGATCCGCTTTCTGCCAAAAAAAAAAAATGCGTGATGGAGCACCATTCCAGACGCCAGGGAAGTTCCAGAAGCTCTATAAGCTCCGTATGGACTCTAAGCAAGCTACGGCACGAATAGCACGGTAAGGATTTCGACTTGACGAAACCCTTTGGACTGCCACCGAAGATGCGAGACTGCGGTCTCACTATTTCCCATGCTTTTCTCTCTCCGTGGCATAAATTGGATGGAGGTGGGTGAGGAGTAAGGGTGGCTAAAAACGCATCTCCTGAAGTGGTCTTAACGTGTCGATGAATCCATTTTCACCCAGATGGAGAAGACGAAAAGGAGCCCTCCAGCCCCGAATGAGGAGGGTCTATTTGCCTTCCGCCAGATCTTCCACTCTGCTCGTGCATGTGGCCGGTGGAGAGACGGAAAGCGACTCTAATGCACGAAGTCTCGTCGCTGCGTAATCGATATCGAGTGCCTCGACAGCATTCTCACGGCGAGATCTCTTCATAAAGTTCCTCACCATTCCTTTTTTTTTCTTTCATACCAATACCAGACGTTTTGTCTTCCTTACGCCTCCGCAAGATGGGCTTGAGAAAGCGACGACGTCTTCTGCACTCGACGGCATCACGACGCTGCAGGCTGCCTAGATGGCGAGCGGTGCGGTTTTCAAGAAAGAGGGTGCGGGAACCGCGGCTGAGACTTGAGAACGAAGCAAAGGGCTCCTTCTCGGGCAAATTCGATCATGTGTGCTCGCCCCGGCTAGCGGGGGCTTTGCAAAGCGGGTGCGTTCGAAGACCTTTGAAGCTTTGCCAAGTTTTTATTTATGTCTCCTCTCTGTTGGCCGTATGTCTTCGCTGCGTACTTGTGTGCCTGTCTACGCCCGCTTGGGTGCGTGTCTGCGTGCGAAAAGTGAGCCCTTAAATGGTTTACGGCTACGCCCACTTGCTTTCTTTGCTCGTTGCTTTTGTCTTGCTCTGCTTGCTGGCGGTGGCGCAGACGCCAAATTGAATGACTACGCCTAAGCTATAAAGAAATGCAGAATCCGTTTTACAGACACGGTGCGGATGTCGTTCTCTCAGGCACTTGAGAACGAAATAATCGGGAGGTCTCACTCCCCGAGTTCGTGGAACGTGCCCCCGGAATCCGAATGGACGAACGGCGAGCATTTTGAGGCTGCAACACCCGTTTCCCGTCCTTTTGTAATCGCGTATATTAAATGGATTTGCGCGCGACGAGAATCGGGGACATGCGATCCGATTTACTTGCCACCGCTCGCACTGTTCGCGTATGACATCTGCTGCTTTGCGTGGTTCGCAACGTTGTAGCATAAACATTTCAAACTGTCAACGAATGCCAAGTGTTTCCTCGCGCGCGTCGCTGGCGTGTTGCGGAGCGAGCAGGAAGCAAGACAACACTTCGCGTCTGAACATTAATTTCATTTTGTGGTACTTCTCTCGTCGTGACAGCCTTGAGGCAGCAACAGATTATAAGACTATACTAGAAAACTACAATACAACAAATCGGCATACTACAATGACATCACAGCAGCTAAGGAGACATATTTAACATTGTACGCCGTGATGACTAAGCATGAAAAAATTTCGTACTATATCATTTTCTTCTGGAGCTCAAATAATGTCTCGAAAGCCCTACTTTATGCATATTCCCGAAATAAAACATTTAAAAGGAAGAATGAAAGTGTTTTGGATTGTTATAATGCACAGAGTGCACAAAGAAGCACAGATAAGCGTATGTCGCATATAGACGTCTACAAATGCGACAGGCGTATATCCTCCAGAGATGCCTTGTATATTTTATTTCTTAGTGCATTCAATACTTTTCAAAATTACTTCGGAATTGATTACGTAAAATGTTTATTTTTGACATAAAGCCACATGCTTCTGGAACTGTATGAAAATGATTCGGTTATATTGATGCCGTCAGCTTTCAAGAAAATAGACACTACTTTGATCTGGAGTGCTGTATGCAAAACACAATGCGCAATGACACCAAGAAGTCCGTTTCGCAGAGCACTGGATGACGTCAAAACTAGGAATACCGCCTCAGCGTGGCAACCAAGCAAACGATGTTTCCGTGTGCGTCTGTGTTCTTTGCGAAGAGGCAAAGAAGCGCCGTTTTATACAGTAAGAAACATTAGGAGACGGTTCCTTTATTCACGTAGATGGAGAGGCTTATATTAGCATCGAAGCGTGACATTTAAACAAAAAAGACATTTTTCATGTTTCTCAACTTACGTATCATGGCAGTCGGCAATAAAATCCAACTTGAAAAGTGATTATGTTCATGAGTGGTTTGTTCATCTCTGGAAGCTATCAGTCAAAATTCTTAATTACAAAAGGAAATGTGATCAAAAAAAGAAGGCTTATATGTCTATCAGAGGCAAACTCTGCGCACGGCGTCCGACTGGTCAATAAGATGCTCCACATAATTTACTTTGAAACCTGACCCGAATAGAAAAGGAACTTCTACGATATGTTACAAAGGAATCATTGAAACTCATTTTGCAAATAAGAATTAGAGAGCGCATTTCTTAGTGATATATAGGAGTAAAAGAAAAAGAAAGGAAGAGAGAGGGGGAGGGGGCGGACTTAAAGAATGAGGTACAACACGTCGAAAGCTTCCACTTTATGGCCAACTTGGCGCACCTTCAGGAACGCCGGAACAGCCGATATGAGTTCGATCTAAACTACGACTCTGCATGCCAGGGAAAACGCCGCGTAGGACAAACAGAACCGACCGCAGTAGGAGAAGACGGGGGCGGTAGGAGTGGGTGCACCGAATGATGCGTTTCATTTCTGTTCTTGCATTCAGAATTGCGAGCAGCATAAAATATCGACGCTGTATCGTACCAGAACTTCGATAAGTCACCGCAGAACGATCGCCGCAACCCGATTACTCGAGGCACGAAAGAAAAGGTGAACTTTCACACTGAAGGCATGACACGATATAAAACGTAATTGAGTTATGGAAGCAAGCATGGCGGGAAAAGAACAGCAGCGTCTGAAATCTGCGTTTGCACAGTCGGCTTATTCTGGAGCGATTTATGTCAGAGTAAACTGGCAACTTTCCTACCGCAGCGAAAGCAGCGAAACGTGGAGATGGGGCTTTGCGCGCGGACGTTCAGAAATGTGAGTGCGCGGAAAGTGAAAGGAGAACCGAGAAAAAGTAGAGGAAAAGCCGGCCAAGTATGAGACGTGATCGTGGGAGGGGGAGATACAGGATTATCTACACATTCCAAAAACCATCCTTTTCAAAACCATCAAACCCTGATGAAGCCATAGCTGTCAAAAGTCGAGCAGATGCCACTAAATGGCGTGCGAAAAACAACGCTCGAAAATTCATAAAAAGAAAAATGTCAGCAAGAAAGAAACAGTTTTCAGAGAGGACTCAGTCATCGTAGAAGGTAAACCGAAGCAACGGCAGCAGTGAAAACGTTCGGTGGCCGTAGGTTACCAAGAAGCGATGAAAAATTTGGGGAAATAAAAAGCGAATAAAGTTTATAATAGTGGGCTTGAACAGCCATCGAATGCAAATTCTTGGAGACACATGGCAATTGAAACGTCTAAAGAGGGCTTTCCATGAAAACTAAACCAGAAAGAAAGAAAGAAAGAAAGAAAGAAATCATAAATAATATGCAACGTTGCATCTACATTTCGCGGTCACCTATCACCGAAGGCGGTTTTCTTTTTGCACTGACGTGTCAGAGACATAAAGTGCAGTGAGTAAAATTGTTTCTTTGATGCTGCATAACAACGAGGAAGAATTGAAAGGGGAGCAAGGGTAGCGCGGTGTTAAAGCGGGAAAGATTGCGATCAGGTGAAAGATAAGACCAAGCAAATTTAGCCGTTTGAAATAAACAAAAGCTGTTGGAATCGCTCAAAAATTTTACTCGTCATCCCAGATCTGCAAAAGTAGATGTCCAGCGAAGCTGTTGAAAACCGCCACTACAACTGCTGAGGGGGACATGCAATGCTTTATTGCTCAATGCCTCCTCCGGCGTGTTATTCCCCGTGATACTAAAGAATATATAGACCTTTCGCTTCAATCCCTGAAGGTTTCTGTTTTCTTTTACTTTCTTTCAACGCCGCGAAATATTCCGACCAACTACAGGCTAACAGGCTCGCTGTAAAGAAGCCTATTGAAAACCGAAGAATGCTTAAGTTGTCAAACCAACTGCACAGACCGTTTAAAGCAGCATACCCGTGGGCGCCGCTGTATTTTGTCATGTGACAGCACCAGCCATTCAGCGCCTTCTGGTGAAAGTTTGCTCTTTGTTTACAATAGCCATGGCGGCTGCAGACACAGTAAGATCGATTCAAATGTGTCGTGAAGATTCGCGCTGAAAGCGGTCCAGAATCAATGGTCATCGACACCAGCAAGAGTAGTCCGGATCAGCAACTGAAGCGCGTCTAGGTGAGAACGGATAAACTGTTGCTAAAGAAACTTTTTTTTAAATTTAGAACGAAGACACAGCTCGAATTTATGCAAAGCAAGTAACGTTTTTAAACCATTCTATCTAGGTTTGGCGAAAGGAAAAGATAGTTTTCCATTTGTGATTGGAATGAATACCTGTTTTTCAGCGCCCGCTAAAAAAAAGAATTATGTTCAGGCCGCCATCAGTTCCAATACAATGCAGCTCTTCTGGAGTGCAGAAAGGTGCACTAGTAAAATTCCCCTGTTCCTATACGCCCCGTTCACATGCTGGGTTTGACTTGTCAACGTTTGTCTGAGTTCTGATGGTATTGTGTTTGCGAACGTGGCCAGTCTAAAGTAGCGAGTTACGAGCGCCACATAACATCTCACTTAGCTGCCTTCGTGCGGCTGTGTTGTTCGCCGGGCTCGGTGACCGACGATGCCGCCAGTAACCTAACACCGAGAGCTTTCTTCGGCCCACCAACAGAGGTGCTCCGTGCATGGGTGCAATCTCGAGAGCCGTACGACTGCCGTTTCGCTGTATCGCGTTGCGCGCTAATTGATTACTATTACTATAATTAATATGGTTTTAGAGAAGTAGCTTTGTAAGGCTGTTTGGCTGTGCGTCTGTGGTCGTCGCTAACTGTATCTGTAGCAAATTCATTCGGAATTAGGCATGTATGCGCGCGCAGAAAATGCCTGTTCGCGACCTCCCCCAACCATGCTGGTTGGTTCCACGGGCGTCATTGTTGTTACCAGTGCTGGTCAGATTACTTGGGAAAGGTTTTCAGATTACTTAGAGCACAGGTAAACATGGAAACAAAAATGTTGCAAATGGGTGGGAGATCGCGCACCTGCTGTCTTATTCTTGATGTAAAAAAAGAAAATGTTGCGTCCTCCTGTTATTATATGTTTGACTTCGCTGCTATGGGAAGTTGCGTTAGTGGGCTAGTCGCGCTTGAATCGGGAGGACGTAGCGCTGACTTGCAAGCTTATCGAAGTTTATCATTCTGTGATATTTTGTGCCAGCGGTGGCGGCATAACTGCAGAGAAAGGATTCAACAAAGTGGGCACTCCCATAGAGCCCAGCGGCCGAATTGATTGCAGCGCACCAGGTCACCGACATTAATACCTGAACCACACTTCCGGTGTCGGTTTTGGTTTTGAATACTAACTGGAATGCGCTACGTCAGCTGCGCTGATCGCCACGGTATTTCTTTTTCCGTTCTACAGCACACCCGCACGCGGTCTTGGCTCGAAATTGTTTTATTATTAAGTAGAAATGATTGTGAGCGACCTTTACAAGCGTCCATCGAAAATGTGTCACGTGTCATTTCATAAAGAAGATGCAAGACGCCCTGTGAAAGGAGGAAGTGTTTGTTTTACGCTATATAAATGCTAATTCCGGGTTTTTGTGCATTCATACAAAGTCGTGGTGCCAGGTAAGCAGCTGCAGTTCGCGTAGGAAGCTCCACCGGACGACGTCAGGTGAAAAAAATAAATTACAAGCATGTGTCATTTTGGTGTTAACACCTCACAGGAATAAGGCGTATAGAGCTGAAACGTACGAAATGGGTGAATGGGCGGCATTACAAACAAGAGCAATTCGCTTTTTCGTATATTGCGTAGAAAATACCCGACTCGCCCCGAACAATACCGTATATATCACGAAAACATCCGATTTCTGCGAATTCCCCCATTCCCGGGCCTTATTCGTGCACTTTAAGAGCACAAATGGGCACCTGCGCGTTTCCAAAAGAACTTTGCTTCACCCGACGCGATAGTACGCTACGTATACACAAAGTGGCGACAACACAGATTCTTAAACAGACCATGCTGGACGCTCGCAGAATTTCTTCTCGTACTCAACACAAATGCTTGGGTGCAAAGCCTGTTTTTAGTCGCTCAGAAGACAGAATTTTCGAGTTACAAGTTCTTGGTGTTTGACCTCCTTGGTGCTATCTTTTGCACTTTCTGCCCGCGCAACCAACACACTCCCGTGTTATTCCTCTTGGCAATCGCTCGTCGCGTTTTCGGCAAGCTTGAGTACCGAAAGAAGGTATATGTTGCCGCTGTGCCATAAAAAGTGTCACAAACTTGTCCCACTAAGGTTCAGTACACGCCAAACTAACTTTGTCACCACGGCCGAGCCGCTTTTCGCTACGTCACGACAGGCACGGCGAGTGTGTCTCAACATTATCCCAAGATATAACGAAATTAATTACGATCATGTTCGGGGGTCAGAGAAAGCGTCAGGAACTTGTCCCAGTAAACGTCAGTACACATGAAAAAGCTGCGTCACAAGGCCTAACTGCTTTTCACTAACCGCGAAACTACCGAAATTAGTTACAATAATGTGGGATTCACAGAACACGTCGCAAACATCTCCCAGTGCGAGCCATTAACTCAAATTAACTGCGGCAGGACCGCTGAGCTGTTGTTCGCTAACTGCGTCAGAAGTCTAGGTTCCCTGCCCTAAGCCGAAATGCGCGTCGAAATGCGTCGCAGACTGTCAAACAAAATTTGTCACCTTTCCATAGTCCAGTTGTGTAGTGGTGCCTTGTCAAAGTGCAGAAGGAAGGCAAGAATACGCCGGGAGCCCAATAAACCAGGCTAAATTGAAAAAAATAAAACAAAGAGGCACACGGGTTGCCGAACAGGCCAACGCTCACATGCGCAGCCGGCCTCGCTCGCTTAGACCGCGTGTCTAACGCATGACGCATGCATCTGGCGTGTGATTGGCCTGTTGCTAGGTGACGCAAGAAATGTAAGTCGCAAAGTGTAACCTAATTTACACGCACATATTTTTAGTTTTGCCGGGAAAGAACAAAAAAAAACAATGTCTGTTAACTTCATTTGAAATTCTTTTTTCGATGCTCGCGGCAGCAAACGGTCGGCATTAATACTAGCCTGGCATATTTCACCTGTTGCCAGTTTTCGTGGAGTGTGATGTCTTGTTGAAGTTCTTTCTCTATGGTATAACGTTGTGTGGTTGGCTGCAGGCGCTGTTACCTTGGAAATCATTGCCGGAAATCGGTTGCCGGTCGTTGTCGGTAATTGGCTGTTGTCATTGGTAATTGACAGTTGACCTTGTTGTGCTCACATTGCGGAAAGGTGTGTATGGCGAACGGTCGTAGACACGGGGAACTTCTGCAGCCGAGGAGGATAAAGTGCGCACATAGTCTCATCCCACACCTTGCAGTCTGTTCACGACAAAGCACGTGGTCCCTCTGATTTTACACATTTTAAAGAAATAATACTAAGCGATCCCCGGCCTCTCGCCGGAGCGTTGCTGGAGCGGCCGGCAGTGGTTGATGCCTGCTTGCTCCCAATTCAAAAGGCGTTCACTGGTGACTTGGATGTGGCGGCCTCTGCTGCGCGGGTCGCATAATGCTTACTGTAAAAGGTCTATAGAACACGAAGAGCTGAAACTTAGCGTATTACAATGCGCATAGTTTAGTAAGAGTGCGCACAGTTTAGTAAGAATATTAGACCGCTGCGGGAGGTCTGCGCATGCACCGGCACATGTGTACAAGAAAGTGGTCCATTGATATTAGCAGCCGTAGTGGCGTAGTAGCTTTGGCGTTGCGCTTATAATCCCGAAGGCGTGAGATCGAATTTGATGTGGGCTAAATTTTGATGTTGGCTAAATGCAAAAAAAGAAGGCGCGTACCATGCGTTGGGTGCACGTTAAGAAACCTCCGGTTGTCAAACTTAATCCCGTGTCCCTCACAACGGCATGTCTGATGATCATATGAATGGTTTTGGCACTTAAATTTTGTTTATATCCCATTATAGTCTAGCAGCAGACTGCCAACGCAAGTAAAGCGAAGTAATAGCGGTGAGGGTGTATAGCATTTCCCGAACACTAAAGGTAGCATACCTACAACATATAGCTCTGCTTCAGTTCCTACATAGCAAGGCCAAAAAGATATCTTATGCAATGTTATACGGAATGTTAGTAATATAATACTGGAAAAATTAAATGTGAGTAAAAGATGAATGCGCGCCATAGGTTCCGTCACCATCTTTGCTTTACAATATGCGCAAAAGCGTTTACCTCTCTGAGCGGTGAAATCTGCCCAGAAGAAGCGCTGTTCACATAACTTTGCTTCGCCAACAAGCACTCATGAATGCAAAATGTGCAATCAGAGGGCCATACAGATTCCTGTGTTTTAACGTGACCAACATGTTACACGAAGGTATAAAGCTTAAGGTTCGTTTGCTGGCACAACTTCTCGCTGCATGGTTGAATTTCTTTGTCCATGTTCTTCGATAAAACACTTGTAATCATGGCTTCCGGAGAGGCCTATAATTATCTAAAGCCACGGAACCTGTGGATGCATGACCAGCAGCACTTGTCAGACAGTGAGGTGCGCGTACAAAATTGGTTCTTGTTTTTGTTTTGCTTCGTTTTATTTTATCTAGGCAATTTCTTTTATTTTTGTTCAGGCAGGCAGACAAGAGCTTTTTAAAGTAGAATGGACACATTTTTCGAGTATTCACTTTGCTGCGTTGAATGATGCCCCTAAACCTCTAAATACTAGACAAAAATTTTGACGAACCTCAGAGTGCCATAAATAAATTGTTATAATAGTTTTCCTACGGTTAGTTTCGATTTGGTTTCCCAGGAATATAACCGTTTTGTGACGCCACGACACAGTATGTAGCCATGCGGAAGCAGGACATCGTGGCACTTTGACACATGCCCCGGCTCGCTCGGTCTCCTCGTATGCTGCTGCCACTCGTTGGGATGTCGGACGACCGAGTGATCCGTAGCGAGTGTCAAAACTCTCTACAACGGCTAAACTTCTAGAGACTATCGATGAATTTACTCGTGCTTTAGACAACAGAATACAGATTGTGCAGAATACAGAATACAGAGACAACAGATGCAACATGCCTAGATTTTTCAAAAGCCTTTCACAAGGTTCCGCACCCTGACTTAACGCAAAAGTTAGTGTATCTCGGCATAAACTAAAACATTGTAGAATTGATAAGCGCGTGCCTGACAGGACGAACACAATATGCGTAACTAAATGGTTACAAATCTGATCAATTACAAGCTACTTCTGAAGACCTGCAAGGCTCTGTCATAGGTTCAATATTTTTAATCTATATAAAGTATATTACACGTAACATTGATATAAGCACAACAGTGCGATTTTGGAGATGGCTGCTTAATTTATAAAGTCATAAGCAACACAACTGACCAGAAAGCGCTTATTTACATTCTTGAAGTCATCAGCGATTTGTGCGCTACTTCGAAAATGGAGATAAATCAATCCAGAAGTGTTGGTCTACGTGTGACAAATAAGAGTAAAGGGGTGCTTACTTACAATTATACCGTAGGCTCTATCCCTCTCTCTACAGTTTACGCAATAAAATACGTAGCTATAACTATATCAAGCAATTTACAACTGAAAAGACATATTGAGAACATTTGCTCAGCAGCGGGGAAAAAAAAGTTCTGCTACCTAAGACGGAAATTGAAGCTTGCTACCATCCAGTTAGACTAACAGCGTACCTAACGTATGTGCGGCCAAATTTAGAATATGCAAATATTATATGGGACCCCTCCGGCATTGGGGGGATCAAAATGCTAGAGTACAGAGGAGGGCACCTAAATTCATTCCTGCAAAATACTCCTGAAGGGAGTCACTAACAGAAATGCTACGGCTATTAGAACTTCCCACGTTAGTAGACCATCGACAACTGACTAGGCTGAAATCCTTGTACTAGTTATCATATATATATATATATATATATATATATATATATATATATATATATATATATATAGCAAGGACAGGAAAGCGGGAGTTACAACTGATGCCACAGCCCATGCCACAACCGGAGCGGAGTCACGTCAAGTGATACAGCTGCGCACGACTGTAGAGTGCACAGCGCGGGTTCCTGACAAATTGCCCGAAGAAGACCGGCAAGTGATTATGATGCTCCGGTCTCTGATGAGTAGTTTTCGAATGATCTTAAACAACCTGCACACACCGTCAGCGCGAAGTGCAATGCAAGTGCTGGATGCTCTCAATTCAGTACTTGCAACCCTTGAGTAAGCATCAGGGCTCATCCGCATCATTATATTCGCACTGAGGCTGTGGTTTAGCTTTAAAATATACTACCACGCCCTGCAACGTTCTGCTGACGCCCACCGGTTCCTTGGTCTTCACTTATGACTTGACGTGCATCGCCAGCTATGAAGCACCAAGATTAGCTTCAGACAGCAGAATGACGGCAACCTAACGTCTCGACGGAGCACGTGGTTTGACTTGACTGATGTCCAGGCGCTTTGCTGCGTACACAGACAGTGTTCCCTCTATATACTAGTTATCAAAAAATAAACTAAACATATATATAACGCAATACTTAAGACAGCGACGAGAGAAAATACTCAGAGTAATAAATTAACATACGTTTGAAGTACACAAACAGCGTATCAATATATTGTAAATTCATTTTTTCCAAAAATAATTCCACAATGGGATTCATTCTTATTATCTCTGCTCCGAAGTAGCTCTCTAGAAAGTTTTGAGAAAGAGCTCGAGGAATTTTCTTCGCAGTCTAGTTTTAAAAAGCTTATATAATTTTTCCATGTTCATGTTGTGTTAACTTAATATTTACGTACTGATTGCACCGTACAAATTGATGTACTGATTGCGTTACTGTAACACTTGAATTGCTGTTGAATTGTGTAAAGTTCACGTACTAATTGCAGTACTATACAATTGCATTACTGTACTACACTTGTAAGAGAAGTTGAATAGCGTACTTTATTTTTTACTGTACGAGTGATTTATATCAATATTTATCTACTTTAACCCATCCCTGTATCGACCTGAGGGCCAACATTATGCTAAAATAAGTAAATAAATGAATAAATAAATAAATAAATAAATAAATAAATAAATAAATAAAACATGTCCTGCTTCCACGTGAGCGCATACTGCCTCGTGACGTCAACACAGAAGTAACAAAATCTAAACTCGCTGCAGAAAAGTGGTTGATGCCTGATTGTATAATGCCGGCGTGTTACCCCCTCTGTATCACCTTGATACAGAGGGGGTTGATTGAAATTATATACATATGTACCCTAAATGGTGCGATTTTTGGGCGGGACAAGGTTTCTATTAGATGCAGATCTTGTATAACGAGTCGCTACTTGCTTCAATATTTCTGACGTCTGGTAATGAACCGACGCTCTGCTGCACATGAAGAAATACCAGTGCTTGCCGAAAAGTCTATATGCGCGCTTCTGAAATCTTGCTGTTCCATACTGTTTCCTATCAGATAATTAAACCATGTTGCCCTCTAATCTATACATTATTCGGCTCGGCGTTGCTTTCACCCGTCGCTACGCGCACCTCATCGGCCAATCGAACAGCCCTGATTGTGAACACTGCCAGATGCCCGAAACACTGCAACATGTACTGTGCGATTGCCCAGCATATATGCTGGAGCGAAGGACGTTAGAAAGTTTCCTAGCCAGCGTTGGCAGGCAACCACTGTCGGAGGAAGCTATACTCGGCCCATGGCCTGACACTGCAATTTCAATGCGTGCAACAAAAGTATTGTTGAAGTTTCTGCAGGACACCAAGCTCGACGAGCGGCTCTAGCAAGACAATTGTCTCATGTACATAAGTACTCACCACTTCTCTTATCATCATCACCCATCCCAGTACTTTCACTCCCATTCCCTCTTCCCTAGTGCAGAGTAGCAGACTAGAACGCACTAGCTCAGGTCGACCTCTCTGTCTTTCCTATCAGTAAATTCTATTCTATATACAGGGCTGCTCGTTGCGTGTAATTCACAACACCTAAAACGAAAGAGCAACGCTACTATCTGTATACCATTCTGCAGATAGCAATATATCTGGTTTGCATTAAACATGCCATGCCGCCGTGTCTATATTGTGCGATAACTTGTTTCTTTCTTTTTTGTTCGGTTTGATACATGTTCGTTATAATGTTTCTTTCCCCTTTAAATGTGTATACGGTACGCATAATTTATTACAGTGACTGCTGTCACTTTCCACCAAGTGACAGGGACCGCGTAGTTAGTGAAGCCGTTTTCTTGCTTTTTTTTTCTTTTTCGCGGCTCTCAATATGCCTGTATATTTATGACAGTGATGTAGATATAACACATGAAAGCTGAGAACCTTGTCGTGCAGTTAAATATATGAAAATTCATTTTCGCTCCATAGGAAACAGCATACTGTGGACATTATTTACTAGAGACGCGAGAGCCTGGCTAGATTCAGAGTTGCAACAACCGCCGTTTCAATGCACAAGTGCCACTTGACAGTTCAGCGATTTCGGAGAACACTAGAAAATTTTGACACGACTTGTCGAGGGTGCGGATGACTTATCACAATAGAACATACACTTAGTCAGCATTTTAACCCATATTTAGTAAAGAATAGAAAAAGAGTAATCAGAAGCTCACTATGACAGCTCGTGTCTCAAAGCAAGGAAAAAAGGGACGTACTACATCAAACTGTGTTGGGCGTAAAGTCTGTGTCAAGAAGAAGCTGGACACGTACGTCATCATCGGCATAAGAGAAATGTCATTGGGAAGAATCATTGTTGCGTTGCACAATTGTAATGCCAAAAACACCAGTGTACTTAGATTTGGGTGCAAATTAAATAACCCCAGGTGGTCAAAATTAATCTGGAGTCTCCCACTACGGCTTGCCTCACCATATGATTGTGGTTTTGGCACGTAGAACCCGATAATCTAATTTTTTTGTTGATTGTAATGCTATCTATATACACAACGTAGTGAACATGCGTACGCCGCAGTGCATTCTGCACATTCTGTGGCGGTGCATTGAATTGGTCGGAAAGTATAAGAGGGCTGCTAATTTAACGATGCTGAATTTTCAGAATGGACAGATTCAGTATGGCGTAATGTAGTAGCATCACGAGAACCAGCAATGACGATGCCTTCTGAAGTAGAGTGGCATCAAAAAATAAGAGAAATAAAATAAACCTTTAAAGTGATTTGAGCGGCGCTTTGCGTGCGCTTCTGTTGATGCAGCGCCTTTAGAAGTTCGGCAGTGGCGCATCACAAAAACGCAGCCGTTCAGAAATTGTCGGTTCAGTCTCGACGCGGAAAACATCTTGATGGAGCCGCAACCACTTTCGGATAATCCAACATGCCCCAAAGAGAAGAAGCAAACCTTTCCGATAGCCAAGCTTCAGAGGCGAAACTTTTATAAACCCCGGTGGGATACATACACGTGCTGCTGGCCTGATTTATGGCGGAAAGCCGCTTTTCATACGGAAAAACGAAAAGGGAGTACCTTCGTATTCCCTGCCTCTGCTCCATCTCCCCATAGCGGTCTGCAGGCCGGGACGTATTTGATTATGGATGCGCAGTCTCGAAACATGTCGGCTTACTCCGCTCTCGCATCCGCGGTGCAAAGCAGCGTAAAGGCGCATGTGTGTATATTTTACATCCCGTAAGCTCAGTGCGCTTTTTCTCCGCTCGGCTTATTCGAGATGCGCGTCTTCCTAAAATCCCGTACATGGGGAGAGCCGCGCGCCGCCTGCGAAACTTGCCTCAGGGCGATGGGCGTGGTATACGTTGACGGGCCGCGCGCCACCGTCTGGTATATTTATTTCGCGCTTTCCGTTTCACTGCAGTCCGTTCCATCTTATGTGTTCTATACCTCTCTCGGCGTCAAGCCTAGCTCGCCTTTTGGCGCGCAATAGATGGCGCATTTTTATTTCTTTTTCTTTTGCGACCTCTCCGCAACTTTCACTCTTTCTCTGGCCCGGCGTCCACCAAACGATGTCCGAGGAGTAACGAAAGCCCCTCGAATTTCAGCATGAATTATTCGAAGGATTTCCAGCGCTCGGGGCCGCCTGATCTCGCCGGGGCTTGCAACGTGAGAACGCCGCTGCCCGACGACGAGCCGCGGAGCAGGAGGATGAGAAGCAAGAGGGACTGCGGAGAAGAAGAGGAGGCGCTAGTTTGGGGAGGAAGAGAGGAAGGCGTTGGGAGGCAAAGAGGGTAGATTGAGCCAAGGCTTAGCGTGCCATAGCTTCGGGGCCTACAAACCGCCTGGCCGGCCGTTTCGAGTTCGCTGCAGGGGCGCGAGGAATACATATTTCTGGGAGGTTTGTCTTTGAGTCTCTCTTTTTACTTTTTTTACACACTTTTTGACGTGGCCGGTGAGCTCGAGGCGTCCCGGGCGCCAGCACCTGCTCGCTGTTTTGGGGCGCCTTCAAAGAGCCCCTCAGGCACCCTTCGGCAAAAGCTGCTTTCTGAGCGAAAATCCGCTTGCTTACACTACAAGCTTACTTGGCCGCGAGGTCAGACGACGTACGTTTCAATCTCCTAAAAAAGAAAGACTGGAGTACCCGGTGCACTAGATTTGTCGTGTCTCTGCGCTCGAGTGTCCGTCTGTGGATAAACTCCTGCGCGACGCTTTATACGATGGCTGACAGAGTTTAGCTGAAGGACGTCCCCCATAACTCTGCATAATGACCAGCCCAGCCTCCTCTCCTATGGATTGCCTTTTGTTCCATTACTCTTCGCTCCTTGGATTGTGCTTCACCTTTAGAAACTCCTGCCCAAGACGAACGGCCCTCTCCCGCTTTACCCATTTTGAGGAAGCAGGAAGGCCATATTTACCGAAACTCCTGGTTTTCCGGTTCCGTTAAGGACTAACGGAACTTCTACATTTGTCTTTCGCTAGCAGTGCTCAGTACTTGGTAGTCTTACGGAGTACCCTGGATGAAGGAATTAATAGAGTGCCCCGGGTGTAAAGAGAGTTTTGTTTACGAGGATTGTGTGTCTTCGCTGCCATCGCGCTGGCACAGGGGCTATCACCTTTCGCTTATAAGCACAAAGTTACGTGTTAGAGTCGCGACTATGGCTTTTGCCTACCGACGAGACCAAATGCAGCAGTGCTCGTGAACATCGATGTAGTGCGTGTTACCGAAGCCCAGGTACTCAAAAGTCATCCTGAGCGGTTTAGTGCAGGTGTCTTTATAACCGCGCGGTCGCTTGGGAAGCGTGGAACCGATGACTCAATCTAATCTGCATCTGATTCTATTGTAGTTTGTTCAATGGCTCCACTTGTCCCTAAGGCACTTTCTTCGAAACATTGCCTTGTGTACTATCCCTACGCTATAAATGGAATAAATTACCTTGTATTTCCAGGATGGGGGCTCTGTACTTTCTTTTTTGTTCTGATGGTTGTTGTCGTCATCGTCATCGTCATCATTGTTATTGTTCTTGCTTTTGTTTTTTCAACGTGTATGTAAGCGTGCGTACACACATATGAAAATGTGTGTATGCGTTGGATCTGGCTTGCAAACTTCTGGTCATCCGAAACATTCATTTAGCGTCCTGCTTTCTTGGCGTCATCAAGACTCACTTAGATGATGATAAATTGATCTATTTCATTCAGCTGCTAAAGAATTCCGATACCAGCTGTTATGCCAGCTGTTTTGCGTCCAAAAGTATTCAAATACTACGCATCAGTGGTTATTTTTATTGCTCATGGCGGCACGTTTTCATCACCATCGAATACCGCAGGTCTGCTTGCGATCTATGCAAAACAGGAATAGCTTCTAGGCTTTCAGACATCTTCAGCGCACCATGCACAGGAGCTTCAGCCGCGCATTCGACTTGTTTGCTTTACAGTTTCAGTCACCCTAGTAGCTGTTCCTTCAACGGCACTCAGGAGCTAGCTCTTCCCTTGTTTCGTCCACGTTTGATCCGCCGCAAAAGAACGCAGGATGGTGTACGAAGACACAACCTGGCGTAGTTAGCCACTGCCTGAAGGCGAGGGTCTTGCTACTAAAGCGTGTGAAGACGCAGGCACTGGATCCTGGCAGGGTTCAGGTGGTGATTCTCGCGCTTCCCTGTGGCACGTACTCTCGTTCGAACTATCAGAGGCGTGGTTTACTACCTGACCGATACGTGCCTGGCAGATATCTTTGTCGGGACGTGCTGTTCTTGCCGTTTCGCCAAAGTTTTGCTAGCACAGGCGCAGCGCGAGTCCACTCGATGCCATATTTTCAATACTGCAGAGTAGGCTCCCGTGTACCAGCTGAAGCAGGTTGCCGTCTTTTGCTGTCTTTGTTACCGTGGACGTGCACCTCTCGAACATGTTCCAAATATGCGGCAGATACGTTTATTACTGCTTGCTATATAATTTCTTTTTTTTTCTATTTTCGCCATCCAGGGCTCAACGTATCATTGCTTTTGTGAATAGAAGAAAACCTTCATCTCCTTCGTGTAAATTGGCACCTTATAGCTGCATACTGAAATTTTCAACTTTTTATTTACTTAGATAGTACGCGTTTTGAAAAAAAAAACTTCCGCATTAGCCAACGTAATTTCTCTAAATTAGCTTGCTTACGTCAAGGGAGGAATATAGGTTTCGTACAAATCACACTCCTAGCACTTCTCTCCCTCTAATTTATTTTTTTTTCTATTCATCGCCAAATCCCCGTTCCCTTGAGTAGAGTAGCAAAGCTAACTTGCGTCTGGTTGTTGTTGTTGTTGCTCTTCATAAATGACAAATACCCATCGTGGGGGAAGGGAACAGGATTGAGTAGATTAGAGAAAATGTGTGAAAAAAATTTGGAAGGAACATATTTGGGGAAGATAAATTTTGCTCGGTGTTCAAAACGGCACAGTCATCATGCTAAAGTGAATTAAACAATATGTAAATAATCATTATAATTACCAGTTTTAGAAAGGCAGCCGATTAGTGTCAAGAGGAAAGCTGTTCACCTTTTTTGCAACATTCTCGTGTCTGTACCCTAACGTGGAGGCGCCAAATGAAAGCAAGCCGGGGACATTCATAAATAGGACAAGGTTGTTTCTAGGGACCTCGAGCGCCCTTCTTCTTACTAAGAAAAATCGTCGGCATGCAAGGAGAAAGTGGTTAATTGGTTCCGATTCCCCGCACTGTATACACAAAGCAGATACCGCCACACCAGCCTTGAGTGTATAGAAATGTAGTGTCGGGACGCAGCAGCCTATTCTCGTTATTATAACCTCTAACTTGCGTGCTGGGCAGAATTTACGGCTTCAAAGGAACAGTAGGTGATGATAGTAAAAATAAGAGGTAAGGACCGATTTATGTAACTCGTTCATCATTGCTAATCTCCTAAAGCTAGCGGTAGGGATATAGGCGGTTGGAGAAATGGCAGAAACTAAAGGGCCACCCAGGGACGCCTTTGCTAATGAGTCTGCACACTGGAAGACGACCAAGTGTGCCACCAACGGAGGTGAGCTCCTCAGGGGCCCGCTTTTTCGTCCTAATTTGTGAGTTTCCTCACTTGATCTCAGCACCCAATAGCCAAAATTCGGTCGACGACTTCCCACCTCACCAGGCGGGAGGACGTTTTGGACTCTAAGCCGTACTAGCGACTCCCACGGCAACCGAAGGAGTTGGCAAAGAAGGGACTCCGTTCTTCCCAGCGCTTGCCTGATGCAAGTGGAGAGATGAATGCTACTTCAGAACAACAAACGCCCGCTGTGCAACCGCCTGGCAGCGACCACGTCAACCCAAGTGCGACAACGGATGCTGACCTCGACGCGAACTCTCCCAAGGAGCACGTAGTGACGATCATGGGCCACACAGTGATGCCACAATAGTTGAAACCACCGACATGGAAGCGGAAGACACATCTTTCACCATGGTGACGTACAATAAATCACGCCAGGCGGGAATACCAGTGATTTTCAAGCTCACCGACCCGGAAGCGTCGTTTTGGAAAGTGAATCCAAACAAGTTGGCCAGTGAGATTATTACCACGGCAAAAGAGAAGATACAATCATTTCATGTAACGAGGGAAGGTAACTTTTCCGTCAATGTGTCTTCTCTCGCTGCCTCTACGAGACTATTTGAGTTAACTAATGTTGCTGGCCTTGCAATGGAACCATACGTGCCACCGTCGTACACGAAAAATCTAGGAAAAATAAGACATGTTCTAATTCCATAGACTGAAGACCAACTACATGAGTACCTACAAGATAGCGGCGTCATTTCCGTTAAGAGGCAGACCAGATGGCTCCGGCGAGAAGATGGAACAGTGGAACCACATGCACTTCGGAGCGTCATCCTACAATTCTTGCCTGACAAACCATTGCCAACACGCATCCTTATTGGATTCCCGTGCCATCCAGTCGAAGAATATTTAGAACCTGCAACTCGTACTACAATTGCCAGCGATTTGGCCATGTTGCTAAGTCCTGCCATGGCCAATTGCGATGCAATATCTGTGCGGGAAGCGCATGATTATGAAGCCTGCACCTCTAGAAATCAACCCAAGTACGCCAACTGCAACGGAGACCGCACAGCTTCATACGCTAGATGTCCCAAGCATCAAGCGGCTTCATTACTCAGGCGACAAGAAATATTACATGGTCGGACCCCGAAGCAAGGCTCGCCTCCTCCGAACTTAAATGCTGTCAACCCAGTGAAAGCCGCTCCTCCGTCACAATCAGCAGAGCGCAAGAAAACGTATGTGATGTTGGCTAGTGGTTAACAGGAGATGAACCAAGCAGGAAAGGGAGCCAAGGAAAGACGTCGCCAAGTTTTGCCACCGCCAACGTGAGTCTCAGCAGGCATTCATCCCTTTGAGGACACAAGCACCTGCGCATGTCTCACGTGAAGCGGAACCATCTCAGCAGCATATGGTGGGTTCTATGCTCTTTGTTGCGTTGAAAGCAATTCTGCTGGCATTTCCTATGGCAAACAACCTTCCATAGCGCAGTTCTTTCGTTAGAACCACTGGTACTACAAAAGTAGCTTACAACATAATAGCTCGCCAGATGGATAACTGTTTTCGAAACACAACCGTATTTAAATGGAATGCAAATAGCATTCGATATAAAAGTGCAAACTTCAGGAAGCTTGTTTCGCAATACAGGTTCCCTGTTGTGTGTCTTAACGAAGCCGGTGTAGACCGTAATTTCCGTTTTTTGAACTACGTAATATACTCATCTTCATGAACTCCGAACCCTAGCCGAACTATGTTATGCGTCAGACGCGATCTACCTTCCTGTCTTTTCTTCTCCTCGGACTCTGATGTGCCTGAGTTCGTTGCCTGTAAAGTTCAATTTAAAAAGCTGCTTGTCACCATTGTTTGCGTTTACATGCAACCAGCATCGCGCATTACTGAGTCAACTTTCATGCAGTTTTTTCGAAGGATACAAGGACCAGTCCTATTCTGCGGGGACTTCAATGCTCATAACGTTAGCTGGGGCAGTAGCCACACTGATGCAAGAAGCAGGTCTTTAGAAAAGGCTATAGACTCATGCGGCCTTGTTGTGCTCAATGATGGATCGAATACCTTTTTAAGAGGCTACGAATACGCTAGTTGTCTTGATATTACTATAGCCTCCCATGACCTTACGCGCGGTATTAGATGGTGCACAGATTATGAGACACGGGGTAGTGACCACTACCAAATTCTCATAGCGCACCCCCTTATGCATCCGGCAAGATCTCCCAGAGTAACTAAACGTACTAATCGGTAACTATTTCGAGAATATAATTCTGCGGTACTGAACCAAGTAAATGACCTGGACACGTTCCTGTCATCGGTACTAAGAAATTACTCTAGGGCTACGCGATACACAACTGTTTGGGAGGGACAAAACAGTGTCGACGCAGACTATGAACGACTCCAAGACGTTAGACGGAGAGCAGAGCGTCGGTTTCGTCGTTCTGGACGGCTTCAAGATTATCAAGAAAGTCAAGCTGCACACAGAAAATCTAACCGAGACATGCAAAAACTGGGACAGCAACGGCGGCGTGAGTTCTGTACGTCACTTACCCCCTTCACTCTCTTGCCAGAAATTTGGAGATTAATAAACGCCCTTGGCCATCCGGTATCACAATGTAGTCCCTTCAAAAGCCTTGCTACAGCTCTTGGCGTATCTGAACGCGAAATTGCAAACAGGTTCTGCGCAAACCTAGTAAATTTTGGAAATCCTGTATCAATTCAAGATCAGTCTATCTTTTCGTTGCAGCAACAGATTGAAAATGCTTGCATTTCACCTCATACCCAGTTGGATACTCTGTTCTCTCTAAAGGAACTGCAGCACGCTCTCTCGAAGACACGCCAAAGAACAGCGACTGGTCCTGACAACATCTCTTATTGTACCTTGAAAAACATTGGCCCAACAGGCACATCCACTCTCCTACACGTCTTCAACAAGATGTGGGAGGAACCACATGTTCCTATCAGTTGGAGGATCGCTAACGTAGTCCCATTGCGAAAACCTGGCAAAACGCCACTGTCTCTTGACTCCTTCCGTCCTGTTAGTTTAATGAGCTGTGTTTCAAAGGTGATGGAAAAGATGATCGATATTCGACAGCAATGGTGGATGGAATCCAGCAGTTATCTACCAGATCAAACGGCTGACTTCAGAAAACGCAGATGTACAATGGACTGCATCTTTGACTTGGTAACGTTTGTTGACCACGAGATCAGCTGTGGGAACATTGATGTTGCTGCGTTTATTGATATTAAGAAGGCCTTTGACTTCGTTAGTCACCTTCACATTCTACTTGGACTCGCAACTCTCGCAGTGCATGGCCGAGTACTCAAATGGATCGCTAACTTCCTGAGAGACACAAAGACATATAAATACAAATGACGGCCAAAGCGACGAATACACCATAAATTAAGGAGTTCCGCAAGGAAGTGTATTAAGTCCACTTTTCTTCAATGCAGCAATAGCAGGTTTACCAGCAGTACTTCTAGCAGATATAAACATATCTATGTATGCTGATGATATTTGCATATGGGCATCGAACAAGTCTCTAGAAGTTGTCAAGCATCAGTTGCAGGAAGCTTGGAACGCAATAGGTGATTATTTAAGAGAACGGGGGATGAAGATATCTTATGCCAAATTAGCGGTTCTGCCTTTCACAAGAAAAAAGGTTACAAATTTTGGTCCTTGAACAGATGGCCATGTGATCGAGCTGGTTCGGAAACATCGTTTTCTCGGCGTGATTTTAGACCACCAGCTTCGATGGACTCATAATTTGACCGCCCTGGAGGGCCAAATTAGTTGTCTTATAAATGTTCTCCGCAGAATCGCAGGCACGAAGTGGGGTAGAACAACTGCATCCCTGCTTCACGTCCACTCAGCACTTGTGCGTCAGCGAATTGCTTACTCCGCCCCTATATTGCACAAATTATCTGCGACGTCCCTCCATCGGCTGCAGCTATTACAGGCTCGGAGTTTACGAGTGTGCCTAGGAGTCCCTCAAGCAACGTCCAGTCACCTCACTATTGGAGAAGCGCGGGAACCGCATTTCACGGTGATTCGGAGCCTGGAAACATGCCGACATCTCTTCAGAATTTCTACTCAGCATTCTGCACACCCCCTTCTCTCTCTGATAGAGAACCGTCCGGGTGCGCAGATACACGCCTTGTTTCAAGAGCACAAATCATGACTCCCACGATCACATTTTTGGCACTCCGACCTCTGCTACCCACCATGGCTACTGCAAGCGCCGGAAATAGAAACGTCAATCGAAGGCCATAAAATAAAAGTGACGTTTCCACATTAGCAGCAAAACAATTAGCGTTACATCACCTATTTGACAAGTACCAGTAATTTATTCACGTCTACACGGACGGTTCTGTAGTCAAAGAAAGTGCGTCTGCAGCTTATGTTATACCATCCTTAGGGGTAGAGTACGCTTGTCGACTAGGACACACGTCGTGACCAACAATAGCGGAATTAGTGGCAATTCTCCAAGCCACTCCAAGTGGGTATTTGCACGGACTCTTTATCGGCTTTAGCATGTCTTGAACATATTGATGACAGCCAACCACACACACGAATAACATGCGCAATACTGAAGTGTTTAACTAAGGCTAATGAAAGGAAACATGAAACGATATTACAGTGGGTCCCGGGCCATGCTGGTATAGCAGGCAACGAACTAGCGGACTCATCGGCAAAATCAGCCCATAAAGATGCAGAAATTGAACTCATCCCTTTATCACCAATGGACACAAAACGGATATTGAGAGTACTAAAGAAAGACTTGTGTATTTCAACAAGGTTTAATGAAAACACTAAGGAATCAATACTTCACGAAGTAGACCCTCACCTCGAATACCAGCTGGATGTACAACTTTCTAAAAGTACCGAGACACTAATTTACCAACCGCACCTTGGGACAGCATCCACCAAACATTTCCTGCATCGCATCAAACGGGCTCATTCCCCGGCTTGCTCCTGTGGCCACGACAATGAGGATGTTCACCATCTACTCCTCGAATGCCCCATATACGAGGTACAAAGACAGCAGCTAGAACAAGAGCTACACTCCATCGATCCTCACCGGCCTTTCTCACTCGCAAAACTTCTGGGCCCATGGCCATCGAAGATGGCACAGCGAAAAGCATTGAACGCAATTGAACACAGGAAGACACAGGAATCCTCAACAAATAATAGTTATTGCATTGAATAATCACACGATGTCACTAAAACATTCTTATATTTGTCATTATTAGTGCTTGTACATTACGTGTTATACATTTTTGTTATTGTGCGTGATTATTAGTGCTTGTACATTACGTGTTGTACATTTTTTGTTGTGCGTGAATTATTTTAACACTGTAATTGCTCATCTGGTTATATGCTCATCGAACTCTACATCATGGCCGTTTGTGTGTGTTTGTGACTGTTTATGAACTCATTGTGGTGCAACTTGCATTTGACTTTTACACTGTGATGTTCATAGGCGTATAGGACTGTGCTGTGGCTTTCTCGCCCTATGAAGTAATTTTTCTTTTTCTTTTTTTTTTCATTTTCCAACATATTTTCTTTTATATCGTTGTTTCAGCTATGAGAAAAGAGGTCGCCGTCACCATTATAAGGTGACTACGTCTCTTTCTTTTATTTTCATTTCAATAAAAAAAAGTCTGCACACTCATTCAAAGGCAAAGTTTTGTAACCAGGCACCGAAATTAAACAAAGGAAACGTAAATGTGACTGAGACAATAGATGTAATGCTTGTAAAATTTGTCACTACACTCTTTTCTCCCCCTGTTGAGCTCTTCTTTTCCTGTCCCGCTAGGTCACGTGGCCCCTATTTAGTGAAGTCCTAAAACGACGGCTCTAGGCCCACATAAACACCTCCGCTGTAAGAACGTTGGCCGATCCCGAAGACAGTGCAATATTCGGCCGACCCGCGGCGGATGTGAAGCAGGCTTCGAGTGTTGCGCCAACTTGCATAAATATGTTTAATGTCTTGGGTGGAAATACAACCTCTGTCAGACATTAAGCTGATAAGTACAGATGCTGCGCTTTGACCCGCGTCGGCCATGTCTACCTTCGCACCGCCCTCTCTTTGTCGGTGTTCCAAGCACTTGCGTATCTCCTTTCCTTCTGCTCTCCCATGGTGGTGGTCCCGTAGAAACGTCACGCGTGCTCATTTTTTTCCGGCTCTTCGGGACGGCGGTTCCATCGTCCACACGAATATGTATAAAAATCACGGTAAATCAGTCCGTAGCTATGTTAGAAATTCTGTGTCACCTCGGTATCGTATGCTAAACAGCTTCACTGGTTATTCACCTTCACAAAGTGGAATGGCTCATGATTATTACTAGAGAATTGTTGGGGTCAAGTTGTAGCTCGGCGCAATACGCGCTTGCTGTATCAGAACTTTTGTTTTTAACACTGTCGCGAGCTATTTAGCACAAGTGTATTTTACCGTCAGATTGCGGGTGTTACGCTAATAGTGTTGTTTATTCTCGAATTTGCGCCAGTACGGTTGACAAGCCCCTAAAATACACGGTGAGATATACGTTTATAACGGGCGCACTTAACCGCTTAATGCATATTCGATGACCAATGACCGTGCTCGCCGTTATCGTTGTGATATGAATTTTGGACACAAGTTAGCTGCAAAGAAAGTGTTAAATACTTAACTCACATTTTTAGCAGTGTTTAATTCTTCACCATCGCTACAAAGTGACAACTAAAGAAAAAGGCGATAATAGCAAGTTGCATTATCTGGAAGCATATTTTAGCTAGAGATACTTCGTGAAATGCGATTAAAACGATGCTCATAAACTTTTTCAGCCATTATCACCCAGGACGAATCACAGCTACGAACGTGGAACTGCATAGAGTGTAATGGTGATGGGTCATTTTTACCGGTCTTGTAGGCTGCGAAAGCCTCTTATAATTGCAACGACGATAACTTTTGTGTAGACGTTCTCACTGGGAAGTAAAACGACACGCGAACACAACAGTTATTCATAGAAAGGACGGACAGTTTCTTGTTCGTCGTTCATAGCCGAGCCCGAAATGTAAATGTTGCCAGTTCTCGTTTGATTTCACGGTAAAATAAACAAATAAATCCTTCGATGCTGGATTGATGAAATTGTAGTTTCCGACATTATTTTGCTTCGTTATTTTTCGTGCAAACCCGATTAGTAAAACATCGGCAAACGGGGAACAAGAAAAAGAAATAATGCTTAGAATCGACTCTCTGATGCCATCCATACTGCTGCCTCCTGAAAATTCAATACTCGACTGCGACTCGGCGAAGCCTGAGGCTTTGCGTGTATTGCGGCTTTTTCGCTAACGTCGTTTCTTGCTTTCCGGCTTCAGGACGTGTTTTGCATGAATTTGAGTGCAACGATAGCACACTCGATAGGATAGGATAGGAAGCACGATAGGAAGCAACGATAGCACACTCTTATTCTAACAGGAACGAGAAAACGTTGAACTTAGAGGATAGAATAAAAGAACAGAGAAGTATAGGGCTGTCAGTTCACTTGCAGGGACCAGGAGATTTCCGGCGGCTTTAGAGTCTCGAGTCTTGCGTACGCCAAAGGACATGCGGAACTTCTCTTATAAACAAGTGAGTAAACTTCGGGTTGTGTAGCGCAGTTGGAACGACCACAAAAAGGAGCCCAAGATGACATGTGTCGACTTGTCCTTCTTTTTTGTGGTCGTTCCGTTTGCGCTACAAAACCCAAAGATCATGAACCAACAAGCCCAAATTTCCACTATCTTGAAATGACAAAAGCACTGCATGTGGCAAGCGTTACCTTCGTCTACGCAATGGCGAGTGCTATTCTTCTTTTTGGGTAATCATTCTGGTTCTCTTCAGATTTATCCAAGTCTGGAAGGTAACTCCCCATTCGTTTTACTTAAAATAAGGGTAAGGTTTATGTCAATTTTTCTCTCTTTTTCTCCGCTAAGTAAGCTATTTGTGAATGTCAAAAAACACTATCTATACGTACTGTCTTTTTGCTAGCACACCTAAATGAGCAGGTTTCGCGAGAACTGCAGTTAAGTTTTGCTTTCACGACTGTTATATTTACATTTTTTGCCGGCGGGGTGCTCTCTAATGCGCCGTTTTTTTTTTTAATTTCCCGAAGACTGCTTGCATCGTGTCTTCGATGCCGAGAGGGCAAGAGAATCAAGGAAAAGCAGGGATGATGATCAAGTTCATTTCCGGTTCGCTACCCTATAAGCGAGGAGGGAAAGAAGAATGAGAAGGAAGGAGGATAGTCTGTCCGCGCACACCGGTATAATTAATCAATTTGTTAGTGCCGGTTTGCTAGTTGGTTCATTCGTGGGTTAAGGAAATAATTATTAAATAGGTTATATTGGTAATAACAGCATTTCGTGTTCAGTTCTGCTAACGCACTTCAATGGAGTGGATCGTATCGTATCGTATTTCTAAATAAGAAAACTCTCGCGTGAAGATATACGGCAACCGAATGCTACGGCAGCCGCACGAGTGCGCTCTTTCGCAGGCACGAGAAACTACAGGAAGCATTGACTGCAACGTTGTTTACCCGCCGTGGTTGCTCAGTGGCTATGGTGTTAGGCTCCTGAACACGAGGTCGCGGGATCGAATCCCGGCCACGGCGGCCGCATTTCGATGGGGGCTAAATGCGAAAACACCCGTGTACTTAGATTTAAGTGCACGTTAGAGAACCCCAGGTGGTCGAAATTTCCGGAGTCCTCCACTACGGCGTGCCTCATAATCAGAAAGTGGTTTTGGCACGTGAAACCCCATAATTCATTCAACGTTGTTTAATCACGAAAGCCCCATTTCTTTTAATGTATTAGGGCTATCATTAGTTTGAAAAATATGGGCTAGCAAATGCGGACACGGGAACAACGTACTTGTATTTTTTTTTCTTGCCACAGGCGGCTTCATTCCCGGTATGTTTCGAGAGTTTGTAAGCGAAGAGCAGTGACGTCTATTCGAGATAGCGCAGCCACTTACCCTCCCCCCTCCCCCCCTCCTACCCTTGTGTTTAGAAAGAAAGAAGAGAGAATGGCGATGAAAGTGGCAGCAAAACACACAATCAAGAAGTATCAATGTAGATGCGGGTGCAAGGTGTTTTAGCATTGTGAACGGCGACGAGGTAAGGTCCTCGCTTATATTTCGGGGCTCTTCGTGAAACCATTTTCCAAGGCAAGCATTCACTGTTATGGACGCTAATTATGATTAGCAACAGGTCTTTTTTTGAAGCACAAAATAAAAATAATCTTTCGAGAAAGCAATAAATGTGATAAATAGGGCGTCGTTTGAAATTTACGGTCACCGGCGAAGGCGCATCGGTCACTTGACTTACGCGAACTGTTAACATGGTTGATGGACGGCAAATAGAAACGCAAATGCAGGAGATGAAAACGTTAAACCATACGGCTTTAATTGATGCCGTTTTTGTTGGTGGAGTGTCTGCTGGAGAAAAGATTTTCTGCAGGTGCGTCCTTTTGACACTTAGACGTCAAGGTGTTAAGTTTCTTATCTTCTTCTGGTTTACATCCATTTCATCTTTCCTTTCTTTTATTTATCTCAGCTGAAATCGACAACGCTTAAGCTCCACGAGTGAATATTATGCGCGCCGCACGTTTGAGCAACGTGCTGAGGAAATTCCTGCACGTAGAAACAGAGCCCACAAGCCAGCAAGTTTCTGTAAGCTTTCCAATAATCTAGCTTTCAAAATTTCTCTTTATTTATCAGCGCGCTCTGCGGCTGTTAAAATCCTGCGAAACTTACTAAGCTTTCTTGCCACCACTTCGACGTCTGTCAGGTAAAGCACATACCACGCCAGATAGCTGTGCTAACAGCAAATAATGACTGCCCTAATAATAACGAGCAACAACTTCGAGTTTTTTTCTGTGGCGGCGCTCAAATTTGAGACCGAGTGAAAAAGAAAACCTCTGTAAAAAGGAACGTTCACCTCCGGAGCTGCTATCTAACTCAAACTTGTAAAGAACGAATTGCGTGTAAGTATTTACTTGTAATCAGTTGCATTTTTTGTAGTGTTGTAACTGATTGGTTACTTTTTTTGTAGATTGTATAGCACTCAGTGTAATTCAATCGCTATAATCTTTAACCAGTTGCAAGTCATCATTTGCTTTTCTTTTCATGGTAAGGTTCACTGCTTGCGACCCTTTCTATTCCTCTAAGTCTCAATTGCTATTCAGTTTACCGACGAAATAATGTTGTCCGAGGAATTGAACCGGTGCTACTATGGCTCGATAGCGATGGCCACTTCCTTAAAATATTATATTGTGCGCGAGGTGTTTGTTGCAACGCCGCCCTTTCTTGCAGCGCGAAGATAGAGCGGGCATTCAATGTCACTGCTGATGTCCTCACAAGAATACGAAGGAAGATGAATGACAAAATTCTTAAAAGGCTATTGTTTCTGAAGATAACCTGTGAAGGGCTGCATAGGATGCACTGAAGGAACAAAGTTAGCTCATTCTATAATAGGTCCTTTACTCTACCATCATGAGCTTCCTTGGCTAGATCCAGTTCTTTATTTCACCACAGCATGGGTTTCGCAAGGGATTGTCATGCAAGATCCAGCTGGCCATCTTGCTTCACGACTTACACACTAATCTCACATGTAGCCTGCAGACGGAGGTTACCTTTTCATATTTTGCAAAGGCATTTGTTAAAATATGAGATGAAATACTAAAGATTGGTCGCTTGAACATGCAGCTTGAAATTCTTGCCTAAATCAAAGAATTCTTGATTAACCACACCCAAATAGTTTTTATTAACTCTAGTTTTCTCCCGGTAAGGTCCGGTGTCCCGCAAGGATCCATCCTTGAGCCTCTTCTGTTCTCGATGTATATCAGCGATCTTCCTATGCACGTTTCATCCCATACCCGCTTGCTTGCTTACGACTGTGTCATCTATCGCACCGCCACTAACCGGACGTTATTCTGGTTAACATTCCTGCATTCTGCTTTTCTCCTTCCTTCCTTCCTTCCTTCCTTCATTCAACTATGAGGGTTTGGTCAGAGGCGTTATAGCGTTGTGGCTATGGTGTTGCGCTGCTAAGCGCTATGTAGAAGGTTTAAGTCTCGGCCGTGGTGGCCGCGTTTTCATGGGGACGAAATGCAATATCGCTCGTGTCCTTTGCTTTGGGGGCACGTTAAAGATTTCCTGGTAAGTCAGTGAAAGAACTTTATTGAAAGGCCCTACGAGTTTGTGGGACGGGCAAAAGGTCCGACCTAGGTGACGGCCAGGAGCTCTTGATTCTTGGTGGTTTCCTCGGCCCGCTGGACAGCCCAAAGTTGATCGTCACGGGCAACCCAGCGGAGGGGTAGCTGAGCAACACAGTCTGCAAGCACGTTGCGGCGATTACGAGAAGTTGTATCCCCATTATTGTTTGTTATGTCTTGACATTCCCATAGCATGTCTTCCAGGGGCCCTATAACTTAAAACTATTCCAATATGTTTTTATTCCAATCTCCTGACGTCAAATTTTCGTAACCAACGACGCAAGCACCGGGCGGTCACCCGCAGTGTTGTCTGAACAGACCAATCAAACGCTCTCCTCGTTCATAGTAGGTCACTTTTGTTTGCTTGAAAAACGAATAACATTGACTACACTGAGCGGCTTGTCTTATCTAATTGGCTCACAAGAAGCGAGGAGCACGCTCAGGTGGAGAGAAGTTCGATGGGTCCGAGCCAGTGCAGTGAAAATCGATAACGGGATAAAGAGGGTGCTGCCGGCGCCTGCGATTGGTCCACTTTCCCTTAATGAGCTTGCGGTGGCTGGTCGAAAATTGCAACGGCATGCAACGGACCCTAAGAATGACGCTAAAATGGATCCTCAGCAAAGAAGAGTTGGCAGAATGAGGTTGTGAACGCGCCGAAAGTGCTCGGAAACGTTACACGGTCACGCAAAAAGTTGTATTATACGCAAATAAACCCATGCTCCCCGGCTGGTGCGAGTAGCCAGCGCGTCAGCGATCGGCGCCAGTCATCTTTTATTCCTTTCGGAGCGGCGCAGCATGCGGTTATTCAGAAGAAATTCAGTTTTGTTCGGCATATTAATGCATCTTTAATGCGTACAGGTCACTTTGACGCGCGAGTTTTTGCGGTTTTGTGACGTTGCGTGACAGGCAGGTGAAGTGGGTGCAGCCCGAAAATTTTTGACCAATAGTCGGGGGCTAATGGCGAAAAAGCGTCGAATCAGAAATAACTATTTTTCTTTTGTTCGGTCAAATCATGCATAATCAGCATGTTCACGTCATATCAGATGGGGAGCTATCACGGTTTTAGTGACGTCGCGTGACAGACAGGTGAAGTGGAGGTGGTCCAAAAAAGTTTTCACCAATCGTAGAGGGCTGTACAGAATTGGAATAGAAAAGTTTGGAATAGTTTTATGTTATAGCGCCCCCAGAGTGCCTCTAGAACCACAATTATTTCATATATCTGTCTTGCATATGTCTGGGTAAATGAGGTGTGAGGTCACCGGGTTCGGATAAGTTCTGCTTTGCAACTACCGCCATTGGACAGATTGCAGAGCTTTGGTTGAGGTGGTGGGAAAACGCACCTTTGCAATTTGTAGTGTTGTCTGATGTCATTAAATATTGTAATACGATACTCCGATTTCCCCTCCTCTCCATCCTCGTTCTCGGGAGACGCCAAGGTGCCGACCCTATTATCGGCCGTTCGGTCCGCAAGCCCTCGAGCCACCGTCATATGCCGTCTTATTATTATTGCTGCCTCCTTGCGAAGTGGAGGTGTGAGCGGGTGTCCATATTAAATAAACATTCCTTCCTTGACTTCTCTTTCCTGCCATCAGGATTCGTAGTGATTCCGGAGAGATTCGCTGGAGAGTCACTGATTACTACGCCCGCTAAGGTCTGCGATACTGCTAGTGCAATAAATATCTCCTCCGCAGTTTGGACTGTTGCTGTGCTTGCCGTAACGCATGTTTTGCACTTCTTTTCGTGATGAATTACGACGCCTGTAAAGCCACCCCTGTGCGTGTTTACTATTCCCAAATTTCTTTTGTATGTCCGTTGCTCTACCTTCTTTTCTATCTTTATGATATACGGGGTGCATGTTCTTTGGTAAGTGGGGAATGGTTATCGTATCCCTGACATCATTCGGGATATCCACTTTGATTCCGTGTTGAGTATGGTTTCCAATACCCAGTCTTGCTAGTACAGGTATTCCTGCCTTGGTCTTAGATAGGCGTTCGTACTGCGCTATCCGCTGCAACTGTCGGGGCTAGTGCTGATTGGTGGTCCAACAGCTTGTTTAAAACTTTTCCTAACTTGGCATTCATTTGATCTTTTCTGCAGCGTGCCATCTAAGGTAGGGTGCGAGGTATACAATCCTACTGATAACAAGCGCATGTTATCAAACCAGTCTGATGATGTTTCCTTCCTTCATTCCACTGTGCCTATTCGCTATCCTTTTGATCAACCTCATACCCTGCGATACTGTCCCTTCCAACTTCCTAACGGTTTCTCCATTGCTGCCTTTTGCTTCAATGTGTACTTCCGAAACTCGGGAGTAGATCGGCCTTAGGTATAGGTTCATCATCGGCGGTTTTCAATCGTACGTCTGTTTCTAGAATAGTCTGCCCTTCTGTAGCTGTTTGGTTTACAGCCCCTGCGTGTCGGCATGTACAATAGTAATTCTGATTTTTCCGCCGAGGAAACCAATTCGGTTCCCTTTAGATATTGTTCAACTGTTTCAATTACGGTTTGAATTGTCTGTTCTATCTGCGAATCATTACTGCCCTTTGCCCATAGGGTAATGTCATCGGCATATTAGTGTGGTTGAAGCCCTCAATTTCCTGTAGTTTCGCTGGTAATCCGATTAATGCCAGATTAAACAACATTGGCGATATCACTGTCCCTTGTGGTGTACTTGCGCTACCAATCTCAATCTCTTCCGACACGAGCTCCCCCACGGTGATCTTTGCCTTTCTGCCCGTAAGGAAGTCAGAAGCACAATTGTATGTTCTCATTCCTATAATTCTAGCTCGTCTAGGCTGCTAAGTATTGCTGTATGTGTTAAGCTATAAAAAGCTTTCTTTAGGTCTAGGCCAAGGATGGCTCTAGTGGATTTGCCTGGGTTCTCTGTGATTTCATACTTAAGCTACAGGGTCGCATCCTGCGTGGAAAGATTCCTTCTGAAACACTACATCGTGTAGTGGAACAGTTCCCTGTCCTCGAGACAGTTGGCTCGCCTAGGACCACATGTTCCATGAGTTTTACAACGCAAGATGTGAGAGATGCGGGCCTCATATGGTCCAGCGGTAAGTGCTTGCCTGGCTTAGGTAATATGATCCCGTGTGCCGTCTTCCGTTGTTTTGGTGTTTGGCCGGTTTTGCAGCATTCATTGATATATTCTGTCAGTTTTGGTATTGACTCGTCATATATGTTCCTTAGCATCTTATCTGGGATGTCATCTGGTCCGGCTCATTTAGTATGAAGTTTTTGCAAGGTTGCCCCTATTTATGCTTCACTAATTTCCCTGTCAAATTCGTTGCGGTCTACTCCTGTATAGTCTGGGTTTGTTATAGGACTTGCCTGATAGAGATATTTCTCTGTAGCATCTCATGGAAAGTTTTGTTCTGAAGCTCTATAGGCATGAATTACCTTGTTAATATTTTGCTTGTATGTTACTTTAGTTCCGTCTAGGTGTAGGTGGAACCTGATAAGGTTCCATGTCGTTGCTTGCCCTATTTGATTGTCCTTGTTACTATTGTGCATGTTGCTCTATGTCTCTGTTTAATCTGGCTATTCTCCTTCCAATTGCCGGATTTTGTCTCTGACTCTTCTATCTCCTTTGTAGCCCTCCCTTAGCCTCCCACATGTGCGGAAGCCTACTGTCTATGACTTCTAGCTACACTTCTTGTGATTTCCTGGTGATGAAAATTAATCTGTACTCCCCCATTACAGCGTGCCTCATAATCAAATCGTGGTTTTGGCTCGTAAAAACCTTGAAATCAATAAAAACAATTCGTCTCTGACCAACAAGCTCTGCAGGCTGATCTTCACTACGTAATAAATTGGTGCAACCAATGGTTTATGACACTGTATTCTAAAAAGTGTAAATCTGTTTCCTACTCCCGCCACTCTAATTCTCTTCATTCTGCGTATTCTGTTTCTCACGTTCCTGTAGAATCCGTCGAATCATTCAAATACTTCGTGTCACGTTATGTAATGATTTGTCGTGGCCTAAAATTATCATTAACCAAATATTATATGCCAGTAAAACGTTAGGCTCCCGAATATGTAAAACTTCTCGCTTTTAAATCACTTGTTAGACCGAAGTCGAGTATGCAGCCGCCGTTTGCAGTCGACACCAATCTTTCCTCGCTCTAGAACATGTAAAGAATCGCCTCGCTAGATTCATTAATTCCTCTTATCAATACCAGGTTAGCTTGTCATAACTAATAGCAGAATAAGGTTTATGAATTTTTTCTCTTCAATGTTGTATTACCTCGCTGCCTCTGATTACGTTCTCTTACAGCTTTCTTGGTCACCCACCGCATATCTTACCTCCGGCACACATAGCTCATCGCACTGATCATGAACTTCATGTGTCACAATCACGAGCTCCTACCGTTGCATTTTCCTTGTTGTTTTTTTCACACGCAGCGTCAGGATGGAATATTCTTTCCTATCAAACCACTTCAACTACCCGTTAAACTTTTCTGAAGAATGCCAGCGATAACCTTTTTCACTGAGTTACACCACGTGGCACTTTTGTAATCCCACCTGCTGGGTAATATGCCCGAGAGGGGTCTTTATGGAACTAAGGTGATGTGATGTGATCAATATCCGTCCAATTTCTGTACAAGTGTGGAGGAAAGTAATGCCAAAGTAATCGAATAATTTAATAATTGCACAAATACCGGGCCAGTAATTGGTCGCTGTAATCTATTACATTTTGAAAAAAGTAACTGTAATTCCAGTGGATTACTTTTTACGCGATTAGCTATATTTGGAAACTTACCCAGTTTTTGGTATGTCCGTCCGTATCTACCTCCTTCACTCCAACTTTGGTCAGTGGTTGTCGATGGTCTATTCGTAGAGCACCGGGTCACTGTGCTGATGAAACCGGATTTGAAACGAACCATCGAACCAACTAGGGTCACTGGGTGTGCACCGCTGGGTACGTGTCGTTCTCACAACGAATCTCTTTGACGCCATCTTTCGTCAGTGGCTTTGTGCGTCTGGGTAGGGGCCACTGGGTAAATCCACTGGGTAGGTGCCGGTCTTCAATGAACATCTTTGCCACCGACTTGGGATAGGTACCGCGGGGTGCCCCCCCCCCCCCCCCCATGCCACTCTTCCATAACAAAAACTATCCTTCCGGTGCTGGGTAGAATCGAACTCTCGTAAAATATGTTCAGGCAATCTTTTCTGCGCAGACTTCTCGGTGACTGCTCTAAATGGCACAGCGTGTTTGCAGGGAAGTGGAAGAGGGGAGCGCAGTTCCAGTACATGCCTCGTTGGTGCGTTTCGGGTGCGGCAATATGGCGTGCGAATTTAAATTTCTTTTATGGCAATCACACGAACGTCGACAGTCATGCCAAGATGACTTCTGCTGTATTTTTTTTGTAACGTGTAAATGTCTGACTGCCCCAAATTTGTTGAGGTTTGTTGGATTTAAAAGAAAAGATGTTGTGGTAGATAGCAGATTTTTACTTAAGCTGTCAATATCTTGACAAAAACTGACGAAAATTGCGATATTAAAAAAAGACCTTAGGTACCATGTTTTGATTTATGTAACTCAGTAATAACTAACGATATGACAATTGTGCAAACTGCACGTATAAGTTTATCTACAGTGAACAAAATTAGTGATTTCATGCTGCGGAAAAAAACGTACCACTAATTTAAAAGTACGTCTCTCGCGAAATCGTCATCAGACTCTAACAATTCTGTGTAAGCTGTAAATTAATATGTCCAGTCGGTCCATGTAGATACTCTAACATAGTATACTAAACTGTCATATCTGCTTTTCTTGCAGAGTTCCACAGTGTTAAACTTCACGCTTCCGTTTTCTTTTAGTTAGCAATAATCGACAATTTTTGTGAAACGCGATATGCTATAAATCAAAATTTACTTTGCTACAATTACTAGAAGCTAACGTTCTCGCTGACATGCAAGAAATTTTACCCAAATCGGTTCTGCCCTTGACTATTAAGAGCATTTCGGCGTTTTACATGTATCTGAATGGGGAACTCAGTGTTTACCCAGAAACAAAACATCATCTTCAGAACAAGCTTAACCACAGCTATTAAATAAGACTGAGTTCAAGGTGTAACATGGAATAGAAAATTTAACGAAAGCTCGCCTGGTCGAGGTTCTCTAAAAAAACAGTTCTGCAAACGAAGTAATATCAAAGTTCTGTAAAAGAAACGAAACAGGTCACGTGCGAAAGACCATAGAAGGGAAGAAAAAAAAAGAGATATTGAACAATTTGCTACCCAAACGTCCTTTAGTTTCCCTTTAATACTTCTAGAACAGCTTTTACCTGGTTTGGTCTATCTGACTAAGTTTCATAGCTTGCGCTCCTTTCAGTATTTGTGCGTCAACGTTTGCTATAGCAAATGTTGTGCATATATGAGCGAGAGAAATCGTCTTTATCTACATCAGTAGCATTTCTCACAGTGCAATACTGTACTAGCCTACTTTACTTCTTAGCTAATCAGAAGTTACCGCTTTGTTAAGCTGCAAAAGGACATCAATGTTATTAATGAACATAACGCTATTGCATGACGGCTATATAAATCTAACGAATGAAGGAAACTGCTGAAGTTTTCTTAAGTCTATGACTTCCTCAGCAGTCGTCATAAACCTGTTCTCTAAGTTAAGGTATAATTTACTGCATGAACTGTCATCACACCGACTACTTCATGCCTTGAAGTTTGTATTCGCATACGTACAGGCGTCCAAATCTTTAACTGGCGTGCGCGAGCGGCGACTTTTCCGTGCGTCAGCGCCGTATGACGGGGCGAGGCATGAAACAGCCTAGCAGACGATGGGCCCAGCTGAGCGCGCTTTGTACGCATGCGCTTAGCCTCAGACTGTTTCAAGCCTCGCCCCGTCATACGGTGCTGATGCACGGAAAACTCGCCGCTCGCGCACGCCAGTTAAAGATTTTGGCGCCTATACATATTACGGCCGTCTGAATTGTAAGCTTTTCTTCTTCAAGAACGCAACATCACTTTTTAAGTCATCTTCACCACATAAACTCGAGCATGTAGGCGAAGCGCACAGTATAATCAGGACGAAAAAGCAACATATATTTTGTCATTATGTCACGTTACTTGCTTGGCAGTAATAGCACTAAATGGTAGCTGTGTGAAGAGAAACGATTATATCATATGGATCCCACTCCCCGCTACGCCCCCCACCCCTCACCCGAAAAAAAGGTATTTAATGTTAAGTTCAGTGACTTCGATAAACTGAAAAAGAATTGCAATCATTAGGCGAAGCAAGCACGAAGGCACTGTATTCATTATTATTATCATTTTGCTGCAGTTTGCCGTACTAGGTAAACAAACTTATGTCGAAGTTAGCCCATTCACAAAAATAAAGGCAATTAGAGAGCGAAGCAATAGGTGAAAGCTGAAGGAATGAGCGAAATGGCTCAGCTATTCGGGCCAGATGAAACACGCTCGCATATTCATTTCTTTTGGTCATCCGCATTAGGTCATCTACGACCGCGCTGGCCTGTTGCCATTTCATCGTGCATTCATAAAGTTACGCGTTCTACGTACGACCACTTTTGGTTAGACCGGACAATCTCTTTTGCGGCTCTCTGAATAAACCGCACCACGAAAGCAGCGTTCGCCCACGCGTCGACGTCGTTTTGTAACAAAATCATCGTTCCCTGGCCTCCCACGACGGCTCGCGTATACGGCTTGATGCATAGCCCGCGCGTCTCTGCGGCCTGCCCTTTCGGTTGCGGCCAGGCTGGCGCACCAACCGAGTGGTTTAGCCATAGGTTTTGCGTGTTACCCCGCAAACGCTGCGTCCCCGCGCTTTTGCGCGGACCCTAATCCTATTAGTGAAGCCGGAGCATGTAATAAGCTTACATCACTGTCGAAAGGCAAGAACGAATGTTCGCCCCCTAATTGGATTAATAGTGGCGCGCCGGGCGCGCCCCCTTCAACGTTTGTGCTTTGAGCCTTTACTGCGTCGAGTTCCACCAGCGTGACTTTTAGCTTGCGTGCTCTCTTTGTTCACATTCATGGTGCGTTCGTGCCAGATTTTTCCTGCTCTTCTCGTGCAAGCCAAGTTGCGAAACGATGTTGGCGGTCTTACGGGAATGAAGAGAGATTCTTGCTCATTCTCTTCAAGTTCTGCTTCCCTTCTAATGCTTGTTTTCTTTTTTCTTGCTTATCAGATTTTCGCGACCTTATTCGCGCTATAGAGGCACGCAGATCGGGACACCGAAGTCCATTGTCAGATACGCCGTTCGCATACTTTCTCATGCGTTTTACAGCACGTACCAATAAACGTCTGAATTAACTGAAGGTTTAAAGGAAGTCGACAATCAAAGTTGTCATATGTGTGGTTGAGTCTCAGAATCCTAGAGTTTCCACCAATGTTGAAATTTGAGTCCTGGAGCTCCAGGGCTTAAGGCCAACGATGTTGAGATATTGAAGAAAGGTACAGACAGAGTATTGGCGTTGGTGAAGCAGGAAGTAGAACTTCGTATACTTATTTACGTATTATGCACAAGTGGCAGTTAGTTATGAAAAAGTCGACAAATCGCTGGCAAATTACTGCTGAGTGCGCCAGACCAAATGGGTCGCCTGGTGGGGTCTCTATCCCCTAACAATGTGGGGGTCCGGTCTTAAGTCGTCTGTTCAAATCATGCTTGCCGGTCCATCATTATATAGGCGTAACAAACCGGGGCGAGTCGTGGTGTTACCCGGGAGGTGTTCTTTTTCTTCAGGAAGGGTGTCACCTGAAGGCATTGACGCGTGGGAACTGGCTCGTCCGTCTCACACCGTTTTGCGTGAATACAAGGCACTTACGCGTTCTTCAATTAGACTCCCTGAGAAATGCGGGGAAACGCTCGTTCCTCGTCATCCCGCTGACGCCTGAGAGGTGGTGTGGCCAACATACTGTTGTGCTCCACAATGAGAAAAATGCGATACAGAGATGAACATTGTTAGCAAAGGAGTGCTATAGTAACTCTAACAGAAAAACAACACTTTTCTGTTGTCTTCCTGATAATGTCAACGGCGTTGCTCTGCGATTACAGAATTTCTCTGGCCCAGTACCAATGAGCAAGAAGTCGTTCGTTCCGTTCTATACGACCACAGGCACACCATTTCTAGCCTTTTAATGAAAAAAATAATGTATAATGAGATTTCGGTGCCCCTTAGAGAAAGCTAGGTAGTCAAAATTAGTAGGAAGCACGCCGCTATTGCGTCTCTTATGCCGACACAGCGGCGTTGCGACGTGAAACACTACCAGTTAATAAGGTGGGGCTGTTGTGCTTGGCGCCTCATTTTTATTCCGTCAATTATCCCCCAAATATTGAGACAGTTGTGCTTGATTCATCTACTGAAGGTATCTACAGCTATTCCTTGTATCATGTTGAAGGATGCACAAAGAAGCTCTTGCAATCGTGCCTCGACCGCATTTGGTAGCAACCGTATCTTGTTATATGTCTTAATGTCACGCTTATTAAAATTAAATATTGACTATATATAGAATTGGTGGAAACGTGCGCGAAGTTTTGTACTATTTAAGCTGTAAGTTTTAATGTGGGGCACCACATAGTTTGGCCCAATAGCATTTGAGCCTCTATCTTTGAATAATGAATAAAACAGGCCTTTATGCTTATATCTAGCTCCATTATGGCGTCATGCCACGAAGCAAACCAACCCGAAAAAATTTCACTCCAAACAAATCTTATACGATCTGAATTCAATCATTCAGAGTGAACGCACTTTATGTGGGAAGTGAGAAGTTTAGAGGGTCTCAATAGCCCAACTTCTCAACATGCAGAGCTTGGTGCAAAGTCGAACGTCTTTGCAACCTTTCAATAGCGTAGAAAGAGTCCTCATATTCAAAAGGGAAAAGGGGAGGGCGGGGGGAGGGGTCTCTTTTGATTTCTTTTTTTTTACGGATCTAGGACAATTACTCACAGGGGACCCTAGTCATGAGAAGGCAATTTACGGAAGAATGAAGATCGATTGGAGTGCATAAGGCACGCATTACCGAACCGTTACTGGAAGCTTGCCACTGTCGTTCAAAAGAAAAGTGTGCGATCATTGCATTCTGCCGTTGTTAACATATGGGGCGGGAACTTAGAGGTTAACAAAGAAGTTGGAGAACAAGTTGAGGACCACGCAAAGTGCGATGGAATAAAAAATCTTAGGCGTAACGTTAAGAGACGGGAAGAGAGCGGAGTGGACCAGAGAGCAAATGGCGATAGTCAATATTATAGTTGACATTAAAAGAAAAAAATGGGTCCACCGGTGAGCAGAGGAGCTCACCGGTGGACCATGAGAGTTGCGAAATGGGTGCTTTGGGAAGGGAAGTGCAGCGGAGGATAGCAGAATATTACGTGGGGTGATAAAATTTTGAAACTTGCAGGCGCAAGTTGGAATCCGCTAGCGCAAGAGAGGGGTAATTGGAGATCACTAAGAGCAGGCCTTCGTCGTTCAGTGAACATTAAAATAGGCCGAAGAATAAGAGCAAGGCGAGACTGATGATGATGACGACGACGACGACGATGATGACGCTGCTGATTATTATTATTATTATTATTATTATTATTATTATTATTATTATTATTATTATTATTATTATTATTATTATTATTATTATTATTATTATTATTATTATTATTATTATTATTATTTTCATTGTTCACAAACGGATTTATCAAATCAGGGCTCCGTACGTGACAATGGACAAAGATTTGGTACCACTACCGGGCCAAGTGAGTTACAAGAGATCGGAATAAGTGTGTCAATGCGCATTGCTAATATGCAAGGTACATATACTAAGCAAAAGAAAACGAATGTTGTGTTAACTTTAGTGAGAACCCATTTAATAAAAGGGCCGGCAACGCGCCCCATTGAAGAAAAAACACTAACACTACACTAACGCTACACATATCCTTTTTAATTGTGAATTGCGACCACCATCCCTCCGAAACCAAGCTCAGCGTACTCTGAAGTGCCGTTTACCGGTTGACTCAGGCGACACCTGCACTGAAAGCGAACGGTACATGTCTGCTTACATTGAATTAGCAATGATGACAGCTCAACAACCTGTAATAAAGCTTTTCTCTCTCGCTCTCTCTATCGTACTAAATGATTTAACTACTGTGTCATCATTTTGTGTACGTTTATCGACTTCGTAAATGGCCAACAAAAGCTTTAAGGGTACTTTCAGGGAGAACTGGCCCGTTTTCTCAAAGCTTTTCATTCGTTAGCGCTCTTTGCCATCAGCTGCCCACCTTCAATAAAGTATGTCCAGCATCAAGATTGACAGGAATTTGCTTACAAAGAATTCTAGTGCAAGAGTATATTGTGAATAGGGGTGCTGTTCTTTTAGTGGAGTTTTAGTGGTGAGATCAAGGAAGGGGAAGCCTAGCGGACTGCGCAAACAATTTGCAATAGAGAGACGTATTCAAAGACTCGAGCGCAAAAGCACATATTTCCTTTTTGCTGTGAGATTTTCCGGCACTAAGACTTTAGACAAACCCTCATTTTCTCAAAGTAATGCATGAGTCTACACTTTGAAACGCCCCTAGTGTGACAGCAAAAGCGACAAAGAGCGTTCCTTTCAAGGATTTGCACTTCTTCGTAAAATTAGCTGCTTCTACCGCGCAACGCTGTTTGTCTCGAATAAACTTGCTGTGTTAAATGACCCATAGCTGTATACTTTGAAAACTGGAATCTCGCCTTTCCTTCTCTAAAGCGCCCACAACTTTCCCAAGTTTTTTTGTTTAACTCGCAAAAGTTCTGCCCTACCTACTTTGAAAGTGCTGGGAGCGGTGGCGGGATTCCCTTATTTTCTGCACTTCTAAGCTCCTTAAATTTGACAGACCTTTCTAACAAGGGTCCCGGCTAACAAAGTGCATTGGTGCTGTGCTTGCCGCAGGCATGAAAAGTGTGTTTCAAAGTATGGAAACAAGTGTCACAACAACGACTGCACCCTCAGGGTAAGTTCAGAAGAGACTCCGTATAGGTGGTACTTGCAAAGCAAAGACGCAAGACGAACAGCAAACCAGACTCTTGCCATCTGTCATGAAAGCAAATAAATAAATAAATAAATAAATAAATAAATAAATAAATAAATAAATAAATAAATAAATCTAAGCACAGATGCGTGGAGTTAGGGGCTCCAGGTCCCTATAGCTTAGGTAAGAAGCTGGACTATTCTACGGGACGTTTATTAACACGTTGGTAATATCTTTCTTACTTTCGTTGTTAAATGTCCGTACAAGCCTCTCCAGGTTTTGATGAATTATTTAGCGGGAAGGATTTCTAACAAGGGGTCTTCCCTTCAATCTAGTAATTTGCCTCAGATTGGGTTACACGAATCTACGTCTTGATTCAATTTAAATGACTTTTGCGCTATAAATAATCATGAGGATTGCCTTTCAAATTGCAAGTCATTTTTCTTTGGGCTCGCCTTTCACACGATAGCTATGCTTCCGCTCTTTCTCTTAGACTAGCCATTCCTCTCTCAAGAAACAGCAATCATACTTCACACTAGCATATCTGCACGAAAACAGCCGGTATCTTAAATAACGTGGTTCATATCTCCCGTTCTGATTGTCTTGCGCCATATTCGAGCTTCTGACAGAAGCTCAGTCTCTCTTTACTTTTTTCCTTGCTCTTCGTACGTTTCGCGTTGCTCGAACGTTTTAAGGGCTGTGCTGGCGTGCGGTGCGGCACTGACGATGAAAACACTCGGTGTTTCCTTCTAAATTTTTGTCGGTTTCTTACCAGCGAGTTTAAATGAGATCGGCAGTGGAAATGAGCAGCTTCTTCGAGGGCTGCAAAAAGGAAATGAAAAGGATCTTAAGGAAAGACAGATCGGGAAAGCGCTGCCGGGGCTCAGAGGGATTGGCACGGAGAGCACGAGAACATATTTTTTTTCTTTTTTCTCACCATTGAGCGCCATAGGGACGGCCCCAGCCGACGGTGGCGGCAGCGAATGACTTCGCGAAACTTGTAAATGACACCGTCGCCGTAATTAACGTTTGCGCCTAGGCTACCACAAGAACAGTCGGCGCCTGCCTTGCCGCTGTGACTCGGAACATCAGTATATACCCGCGTACGACCACGCTTTTATTATCTTCCACGTGCTCTATAGTCAGGTGCTTTTCTGTTTCCTTTCTTTCTTCCTATTGGGCTTTGTTCTTTCTTGTATTATTATTTCTTTAGTCTATCTTTTCATTTTTTTCTTTCTTTATTTCTTCAGGTCGCCGAAAGTTAGCTTTTTTTTTTTCTCCCGTGTTGCTGTGGGGCACTTACAATCGTGGTGCGCAATGTTTCCTCTTTTGCCTCGATTCCCACTCGCTGCGTCCTTTGCCCGTGCGCTTATTTTCCTTTCGCGGATCCATTTGTATCCCCAGAGGCTCATTGCGCCATTACCCTCGGTGCCAGGGCGCGGAGGAGAAACGGTTTCCAAGCCCAGCAAGAAGAGAATAAGCTTTGAGCGGTGTTCCCAAAGTAGCCTATTCAAGCTGTACTTCCTTTGCTTTCTTTCTTTTTTGTCATTTCTTGCGTGCGTTCTCATTACCACCTCCTGCGCTGAAATTCATCTTACCATCGAATTGTCTTTTATTGTTGCTGCTCTGTTTTCTGCCTCCGTGTCAACGCAATCACGATGCCCTAATATAAGATTACATTTACGCTGCTTATTCACATAATTTGCCTATAAGCGAGGAGTTTACTGCTTCATAAAAGAGAAGACTTTATTTACTAGTGAACATACGAACAGTGTTGCTCTGCAAGACAACTTCACCCATGTGTTCTGTACCGGTGCGGTACTGACGCAGGGCACAAAGAACGTGTCCAGTGACAGAAAAAACTGTGGCAGTGAGGCACTGTGAAAGCTGGATCTGGTGTCGAAACTGCAAATGTGTAAATAGTAAGTCACCACGATTGGCCAGCACCTGTTCTTAGAAATTCTACCAGCATGTCGCACTAAATATTTTGTGAGATTTTCGAATACGTCCCTAATTCCGTTGTCCAAATACACAGAGCAGTTCGCGTCCTGTGAGAATCTACGCAACCAGGCGCCATTGAAACGGGATACCAAACACATTTAACGTTATAGAAAGGTATCCCTTTACTACACACTTCCATGGCTGTAACGTACTACAGAGTATACGCCCAATAACCTCAATTTGAGGAGAGAAAGAGTAAAATTGATCAAGAAGAAACAGGCTAACCCAGACGCAGTAAGCGTAAAAGCAGACAAATTCAGGCTGGTACTTGCAAACGAATATGCAGCCTGACAACAGAGACATGAAGATGGCATAGGCATAATGAATGAAACCATAAAGCTGGCTTCAGAGGCAGCAATTCAAGTAGGAGGCAAGGCACCAAGGCAACTAGTAGGCAAGCTCTCCCAAGTAATAAAGGACCTAATAAAGAAACGACAAAGAAGAAAAATGTCGAACTCAAGAGATAAGGTATAATTCGCTGAACTGCTAAAACTGATCAACGAGGCGAAAATAAGGGATATTTGGAATTATAACGTGAGAAAGAATGAAGAAGCCGTAAAAATTCGACGCATCCTAAAATCAGCGAGAATGAAACATGGCATAAGACAAACCAAGATGTGCGCACTGAAAGATAAGCAGTGTAATATCATAAGCAATCTCGAAGCTATAGTAACCGCAGCGGAAGAATTCTATACTGACCTGTACAGTATCCACAGGAGTCAGAATACCTCCATTCGAAGCAGCAGTCAACATTATGCAGAAACTCCTCCTATAAAACGCGATGAGGTCATAAAGGCCTTCCAAGACAGAGAGCCGGGAAAAGCGGCAGGAGAAGACGGAATAACAGTCGATCTAATCAAAGATGGAGGAGACATAATGCTTGGAACACTGGCGGCTCTCTATACGAAGTGTCTGCTGACTGCAAGGGTCTCAGAAAACTCAAAGAATGCAAACATTATACTAGTCCACATAAAGGGAGAGGTTAAGGAATTGAAAAATTATAGGGCCATTAGCTTGCCCCCAGTATTATTTAAGATATTCACCAAGATAATTTACAATGGAATAAGGGCGACACTGGACTTTAGCCAACGACGGAACAGGCTGGCTTCAGGAAGGTATACTCTACGATGGATCACATCTATGTCATTAATTAGGTAATCGAGAAATCCACAGAATACAATCAGCCTCTCTATGTGGCTTTCATAGATTACGAAAAGGCATTTGATTCAGTAGATATACCAGCAGTCATAGAGGCATTGCGCATTGAAGGAGTAGAGACCGCTCACGTAAATATCTTGGAAAATATCTACAGAGATTCCACAACTACATTAATTCTACGCAAGAAAAGTTAGAAGATTCCTATAAAGAAAGGGGTCAGACAACAAGACACAATCCCTCCTATGCTATTCACTGCGTGCTTGGAAGAAGTAGTCAAGCTATTAAATTGGGAAGGCCTGGGAGTAAGGATCGACAACGAATATCTCAGCAACCATCTGTTTGCTGATGACATTGTTCTATTCAGAAATACTGCAGACGAGTTACAACAAATGATTGAGGGTTTTAACAGAGAGAGTGCAAGGGTGGGGTTAAAGATTAATATGCAGAAGATAAAGATAATGATGAACAGCCGGGCAACGGAACAAGAATTCAGGATCACCATTCAACCTCTAGAGTCTTTGAAGGTGTACGTTTACCTAGATCAATTAAACACAGGGAACCCTGATCATGAGAAGAAAATTCAAAGAATAAAGATGGGTTGGATTGCATATGGCAGACATTGTCAACTCCTGACTGGAAGCTTACCATTATCATTGAAAAGGAAGGTGTACAATAAGTGCATTTTGCTGATACTGACATATGGGGCAGAGACTTGGAGACTGACAAAGAATCTTTAGAACAAGTTAAGGACCGCACAAAGAGCAATGGAACGAAGAATGCTAGGCATAATGTTAAGAGACAGAAAGAGAGCGGTTTGGACCAGAGAGCAGACGGGTATAGCCGATATTTTAATTGACATTAAGAGAAAGAAATGGAACCATGTAATGCGCAGGTTAGATAACCGTTGGACCATTAGGGTTACAGAATGGGTACCAAGAGGAGGGAAGCGCAGTCGAGGACGGCAGAAGACTAAGTATGGCGATAAAATGAGGAAATTCGCTGGCTGGCACTAGTTGGAATTGGTTGGCGCAGGACAGGCGATAACTGGAGATAGCAGGGAGAGGCATTCGTCCTGCAGTGGACATAATGTGAGATTATTATTATTATTATTATTATTATTATTATTATTATTATTATTATTATTATTATTATTATTATTATACAATCTTTCTCCTGCTAAGGACAGCTATGTCATTTTGTGTGTATTTCCCTCGGATGGTACAGAATGGATGCTTCATAGGTGAGAAAAACCGCGCCGTCGAAATTACGTAAACAAGCTGCAAACTTACGAAAAGAAATGGAACAATGAACTAAATGCCAAAGTCTAAGACAAGTTAGAAAATGGGCTTGTCTCACAAATGATTTTGTACGAATAACTAAAAGAAGTTCCCGAATCACGGACAAAGGTTAATTATCAGCAGCCTGAATGTACTCACATGAGGCTCTTTTCTGATATGACTCTTATTGAGGTGCTGGCCTGTGAATATGCCACATATGAGTGAGCGCACGTGGTTTCGCCGTGGTTAGGAGCATGACCCTCCCCACCGCGCCCCCGCCCCCTCCCGATCCCAGCCGTTAACCAAAACCCTCAGCGGTAGCTCAGTATCTACGGCGTTGCGCTGCGGAGCATGGAGTCGCGGGTCCAACCCGGTGGCGCCGGTCTATCGTGTACCGTGCATTTAAAGAACACCAAGTGGTCAAAAATTAATCGGGAATCATAAACTACGGCGTGCCTTACAATGAGATCGTTGTTCTTGCACGTAACGCCCCAGAATTTAATTTAACCAATAAGAACACTCGCCATCACGGCTGCCAGCTCATTCATTTGCCTTTTAGTTAAATGATATTCGTTTCTACCGAATCAAGTCTTATGCATTTTGATAATTTTTGGTTTCACGTATTCCTTTGGTTTTTATAAGGGCTCTGTATAAATGCTCAGTAATTTTCTCAAGAATAGTACTGTAATGTCGGGACTGCCGCATGAAGAATGTTTTAGTTACGTCTCTGTAAATTGTGGTCTGGCTGTACAGTTATAGGAAAGTGCTTTAGTACGTACTCTCTTCAACGTCTCTCTCTCCCCAGACCTCTTTCGTACCTGCTTCACACGCTTCGATTGCGCAGCTATATTCAGGCTATTGTGAGGCTGCCACAGCAGCTAATTATAGCCCTATAATATTTAAAGCGGTATCTTTAAGGCAATTCATGCCACCAATGATTGTGAAGTTCGTCGTGCGACATACTGCTCATTTCAATTAGTGCTGCGCCTTCTGTATTGGTTTACAGGAACCATGTTTAGTACTTGTTTAAAGCCAACACTTACTGATACAAAAGACGTTTTACAAGTACGGCCCCGTTATTCCATACGCGTCCACTAAATATGTAATGAAATTTATCATCCGGCGCCGATGTCAACGCAACTCTATCAACACAACTCTCTAATTGCAATTCCAAAAAGAATCTGTATTTGTTTATAGGCTTCAGGAGCTTGGACATACAGAAAACGACACTGAAAGAAAGAGCACCTGTGTGATGGCTTGCACGTGTTTCTAGCCAATGAATTGCTTAACGATCTAAACCAACAGTCGTAATCTCTGTCTCACGCTGAAAAAGATAACAGGGAAACCATCAACGGTGTAAGAAAATAGCCGAACGCTTCTGAAAACCTATTCGCTTTAATAAACAAATGATGCACCTGAATGCATATAATTATGGCAGTGAAGATATTTAAGTAGCGTTTGTTGTTCCAGTAAATAATACCGTAGAGAACAGAGTCATTAACCAGCACATCTGTAGTGGTAGTACAGGTGGCTATAGGTAATAGCCGGTTCGTCATATGCGTCATGTTTCCAGAGGCGCGAGCGTCAGTATAGAAGGTGGTTGCCGTCCTCTTCTGTTGCCGCCAGAGCCCTCTCTCGCAGCTACGATTGGGTGAGAGAGTGGCAGAAGAAGAGAAGGGCTGTCCTTTCAGAGCGCTTCAAAGCACTATCTCAATTTTCAGACGCTTTGAATGTCTGACTACCACCGACCGCCAGACGAATGGGAGAAAGTGCAAAAATAATCTATTCTCTTCGATAAAACCACACGTACAGGGCCACTGAAACCCACAAGTTACTTTTGCTCGCAGATCATCACAGCGGGGATTGAGTGGGTATGATTATTGCGCATATCGCAAAACATGTATTTTGCACACTTCGATTTTCGTCGTCCACTGTACGAATGATCGGTCTATACGTAATCAATACTGGCCCGTTGAACGGTTGGCCTCGCTGCCTTCACTTCGCGAGAATTCATGAAAAATCCGTCAAACAAATACAGCAAGGGAAAGGAAGGAGGGTATCGAGAAGCGAAGCGGACGGCGTAACAGGCGCGCGGGGAGCGCGCGCCAGTCACACGAAAGGGGCGGGTCACGAGACGGCGATGGGACGAAATATGGCGAACATTAGCATCGCGGTCGCTCGCGCCAGCCTTGGGAACGGAAGTTCGAAACAAACAAGCAAAACGAGTGAGAGTAAATGAGAGAGAGAGAGAGAAGGAGAGAAACTAAGAAAAGTCTTTTGTTTCAATGGTGGCAGAGGGATATAGCTGTGTAGGAAGAAAGACTGCAGGAAGGATGAAGCGAGTGGGGATATGGGGGGGGGGGGGGGGGGGGGGGGTAGAGGCGATGCACTTCGAAGGCGGCAGCAGACGCTGCGAGCTGCCTGGATCGAGAAAAGCTGTTTTTCCCTATAGCGTCGAACGATCGCTCGCAGATCGTTAGAAGGCGGTGGTCGCTCTATTTTTCGAAGTCTGAAGAAAGCGTCCGCCTGCCCTTACGTCCATCGCCGCGTTATAAAAGCCCCGCTGCGTCGGTATGTACACAAAGCTTTCTTTCCAGGAACGATAAAGTTTTTTGCGAACTTGAACAGCGAGGGAAAGCGAGGGGCACCCAGAAAACGAGAGGGACGCTTGTGAGCTCCGCAGCTGGCGCGCGGCCGTTGTCCATCTTTCGACAGGCGCGTTATTACGGCCAGCAGCCAAGACCCTTGTAAAAGGGGCCGGCCAGTCGCCGCTGTATTGGACGCACGGGGCGTTTTCGAACGACTCAATGGGAGCGGTATAACGATTCGCGCGTGGAAGAGAAGTTCGAACGGGTCGGTTTCCAAGGCGCCATCTCCTTACTGTTCGGAGAGTGGAAGCTACGTAGTAGTTTGTCGACTTCATTTGAGCGGTGCCCGAAACCTTTTATTTTAAACTCCATACTAAGATAATGGTAGAAATTGAGTTTCAGGAACGTCGATTTTAGAGGCACCTGCGCCGTCACCAGCCCTCTGAGAGCGACGTCCCGAGTAGTAAAAAATGGGCCAATTCTTTTTTGCGCTGGATTGACATTTCGAAGTTTTCATGAACGGATGGTTGTAAGGATTTACAGTCGTGGCAACAATTTTTCTGAGTGATTGTTCTGCCTACTTCGCCATACTAGCTATAAGGAGGGTTATCGGCTTTGCGTCATTAAAAGCCTGCTTGAGCTACCGTAGCTTGGACGTTCGCGCAGGAAACGCTTTCACTTGTGTGGCGCGCATTTCTAGAATAAACTTCCAGGCGGTATCTGTGCGCTTAGTAAAAACTATCGCTAATTTTGTACAGTGATGAGGCGAAGGGGCGAAATTGTGTGCGGGTTCTTGATTCCCGCCTTAGCTATATATAGCCCACATATAACCCACCTATACCTCGTATAATATTGCAGGTCGTGGCATACAGCATACATATATCAAAATATATGCGGAACCTCACGGCGACGCTGACAGCGACGACGACGGCGAGAAGTCGCTTGGAGTGTCCATGTAATTGCTGTCGCAATAATAAGGAATAAGTGTGGGAGAAAGGAAAGGGGAAGCCGGTTTGTTCCAGCACGACACAGTGCTTCAACACTACAGCCTCAGCACATCAAGCCCTGCTTATGTGTGCAGCTACCGGTGTACGCTATGCCACCCTGCTGCGTATAGCGAACACTAATGAAAAATCACCGCCCGTGCGCTCTATACAGATGGTTGACCAGCGAAGCTGAAACGTGCGGCCTCAGTGTTTATCACTGGGTTAATCCCGACGGTTCATTAGATGACGGTTTGGTAGGCTGCCGGATCCTCGGTACGCAGTTGCTGCTTGCGCTCGGCTGTGTGTGTGCGTGCGTGCGTGGGTGTGTGCGTGTGTGCGCGCGCGTGTGTGTGTGTGTGCGTGTGTGTGTGTGTGTGCGTGTGCGTGTGTGTGTGCGTGTGCGTGTGCGTGTGCGTGTGTGTGTGCGTGTGCGTGTGTGTGTGCGTGTGCGTGGCGTGTGTGTGTGTGCGTGTGTGTGTTACTGCACGTGCTGTAAAGTGTTTATCACTTTATATATCATAATCATCACCCATCACCTGGAGTAACATGTCAGGCGAAGAGCCAGGCAAACATCTTCAGCATACCATTAAAGCTTGTTTCTCTCTCCCGAATAGGCAACAGTGATACTGACGTCATCGATTTTATCACGCCAGCCCATAAAGCGGTCAAGGCGCTTTTGTGCTTCTTGAGGACGACGGGCTTGTGTGAACGTCTGTGACTATTGATGCAATTTCTATTAGACCACACGCGTCAGCGAACTCACCGCTAATTCATTCTTTCCTTCCCTTCTCTCTCTCCCTGCCATCTTTCTTTTCCCCTTTTCCATTCCCCCGGTGTAGGGTAACCACTTGGATGTTATTCTGGTTAACGTCCTTGCCTTCTGCTTCTCTCTTTCCTCCTCCCCCTCATCCTCCAGCCTTGTCAATGAAAATTTCGGGGCACGTAGCGTGACATCATGGATCAGAGTAAAGAGGCCTTGTGCTACCTAGGTGGTGTTGGCTAATCACGCACCTGTCTCTCTCTCTCTCTTTATATATATGCCTCTCTCTGTCTTCGCGCATGAGCATGGGATTACGCCGGAGGAGTTTTCGGCGTACAGGCGACCTACAGACGAGCGGACGTACGTACGAATCGGCTAGTCATGTATACAGCTGCTCCAACTGTGGCTTCAATGCGCAGAAGGCGCGCGCCCGGTTTTCCGCGCAACAATATCTGGCGAGACCGCAATTACTAAAGCAGGGTCTGGGTACGAGCTATTTGGTATTCCATCGCAAACATCACTTACAGCGCATACATAGACAGCGGCCAAAAGAGCGACGAAGACAAGCGCTTGTCTTCGTCGTTCTTTTGGTCCCTGTCTATGTACCCGCTGTAAGTGATGTTTGCAAAGCAATTACTAAACTGAAAATTCAGCAGACACTTAAGACTGCTTACGTGTGGGAATGCGAAAGTGTTATAGCGTATGTATAAACCTCGAAACGTCATCGACGCGCTCATTCTATACACACATGACGTGGCGCCACCTCATACGCACTGTCACGTGCGCCGCCCAATGACGCATGCACTCGTGAGTGAGATGGCTGCTACGTGACGTGTGCGATCAGGCATGCACTAGGCATAACCTTTAGTAAGCCAGAACCGTGGGGTAGCCCTGGCTTCAGGCAAACGTGCAAGTCTTGCACGCCGCAGGCCCGAGCTGGATTCCCTCCCCAGACCAAATCGTAACAAATTTTCCTTTCAAAGCCACTTATGCAGTTTGTTTAATAACCTCTCTGAGAAATGTGACGTCAATCCGAGTATTTTTAACTGGTTTTAACTCTTATCGGCGTGGGCCATTTTTCGCCCCGGCGCAGTTTCGCCAAGGGTACCGCCAACATGGACACTTAAGGTTTTCGCCTTACATCTGCTGCGGAAGTGGCTACGCGTAACAACATTCCGATTTATGTCGAAGTCAAAACCGAGGGTAGATGACGAAGGGCTTGTTTGCGATTACGTAGGCCAGTTTGCAAGGATGTTATTTTCTGTCATTGGGGGCTTGTCCAGTTTGTCTAGGGTGGCTGAGAGGAAAGCTCTCTGCTAGTTGAAACGAGGCCACTCACAAAGAAGGTGCGCGATTGTTTCATTGCACCCGCAGAAGTCACAAAGTGGACTGTTGGCCATTCGGATAAGAAAGGGGTACGCATTATATTACATTACACATTACTTTACATGTTAGGGAATAAATAGAAAGAAGGGAAGCGAAGGAGCTGCTGCATCCTGCAGCAGTTCCTTCAGCAGCATTGTCTGAATTCCAGACAATGCTCCATATTTCAAGAAAGAAAGAGAGAGATATAAATCATAAAGGAAGGGCAGGGAGGTTAGCCAGGCTGAGCCCGGTAGGCTACCCTGCACGGGGGAAGCGGAAAAGCGGATTGAAAGAGAAGGAAAAAAGAAGGTCACAGTCTCCACTGTTCCGCACAGAAGCGTGCACCAACGAGTCAGTCACAGGCGGTCATACAGGCTGGTCCAGTTCAAGAAACGCACCAGCGTCATACGTCCTGCGTCCCTTCAATCTTTTGAGCTCGGCAACACATGACTGCTTACATTTGTGCTATACCCCGGAAGAGGTGATCGATAGTCCGTAATGCATCGGCGGCCACATGAAAGACATACATAATGCATTGTTGGAAAGTCGACGATATGATATATTAAAAGCCGCCATCTGATATACACCTCAATGTCAATAGATCGCATGACCCATATTCATTAAAGGAATCATATTGCCGTAGCCAACAGATACATTACAAAGGGAAGTGCTAATAGTACTACAAATTTTTCTGGAAGAGAGTGGATTTCCTATTTCTTTCTCTGTTCATAACCACTCGAATTGGTGTAACCTGATTCGTTGTTTCCTGTATTTAGTGTATGACAGCTGGCATTACGTTATACGGTGTCTCATTATCATGGAAGGAAGGAAAAAGTGGAGAAGGAAAGGCAGGGAGGTTAACCAGTTTAGCTTAACCGGTTTGCTACCCTACACATGGGAGAGGGATGGGGCGATGAAAGATGGGGAAGAGAGAGAGAGATCACATAGCACAGCACACACATTGTCCGTTAGAGTCCATCAATCTGGCGTGGTACGTGAAATCACTGTCACAGCCACTTGTCCAATCCCGTCTCTTTCCGAAACCGAAGTAGTCCCTTCGTCGCGTACACCTGCGATGTCTTCTGTCGGCGGCATGTGAAAATCGTGTCGAGGGACAATGGTCTAGTGTCAAGGTGCGCTAGAAGGAAGGAAGGAAAACTTTATTTGGTCCTGCAAGTAGTGATAATTAACCACTAAGCGGACCGCTCCCACGTCGGGACCGGAAGGCCAAGCCTCACGGCCACGTCGTGAGCCTGCTGGACAGCCCAGAATTGTTCATCCAGGTCCGGGCTGCGAAGTGCAGCCTCCCACGTGGACGCATCCTTGATCGCCGAGTCTTCAATTATTTCGCAAGACCAGAGCATGTGTTCGAGCATGGCTAGAACGGATGCCTGGGACTGTCGCTGAACATTATATTCAGGACAGTCGCACAGAATGTGTTCCAGCATCTCCTCACAAAGACAAGCATTGCAGAGAGCGTTGCCGGCCATTCCAATGCGAAATGAGTAAGATTTCGTGAAAGCCACCCCTAGCCACAAGCGATAAAGTAGAGTCGCCTCTCTTCGGTGGAGTCCAGTTGGCATATAGAGATGCATCAAAGAGCGCAGGTGTTATTGACGGTTGCTCCGGTTGGTCTGGCCTTTTGGTGTGCACCATAGAGAGAGCGTGATCTCCTGTGCAAGCACTCGAAGTCTGCTAGCTGCTTTGGATCGTGAAAGCGGTATGGCCGCTTCTTGTGCGTCTTCAAGAGCTGCCCGAGCGCCATTATCGGTGTCTTAGTTTCCAGTGACGCCGTAGTGACTTGGAAACCACTAAAACGTCACCTGGTGTCCTTTCTCCTGTGATGTATGGAGTAGGCATCTAATATCGAATACGAGCTGTTCGAATGGCCCGCGACGCAGTGCTGATAGCGCAGATTGTAGGGCTGCCTTTGAGTCGCTGAAGATTGACCATTGTCGAGGTGGCTCCCGATTCACGAAACGAAGTGCAGCGCGAAGAGTAGCTAGTTCAGCAGCTGTCGATGTTGTTGGGTGGTCAGTCCTAAAGCAGATGGTAATAGCTTTTGCTGGGACAACCACAGCACCGGACAAATACTGGATGTTTGTGGAACCATCAGTATAAATGCGTTCACTGTCCGCGTACCTCTCGTGCAGAAGAAGCAGAGACAGTTGTTTCAGCACAGGTGACGACAGTTTAGACTTTTTCCCGATTCCAGGTACACTGAGATGAACTGTGGGGCTGACAAGACACCAAGGGGGTATCGATGGTTTAGATGCAGCGGTGAAGCCCGAAGGAAGTTTGTCGTTGTACTTTATGATAGTTTTAGAGAGTGTGAGTGAGTGAAAAACTTTATCAGCTCTAGATTCACTGGTCTTCTGCGGTCTTCAGATGGAATCGTCCATCTTCTAGCACAACGGTCGGTTGCCCTTAGTCCAGGGCTCCGCTGGATGCTGCTGCCAGTTGTGCTCGCCGAATCAGACCTTCTTGGTCGACCTGGCGATCGCTGGAGAGCACTCCCTCCCATTGCTCCGCACTCGGGTTTGGTATAACAGGTACCACGTCTATCTTCTGGCATGCCCACGTTATGTGATACAGCGTGGGGGTTTCGTGGCACCAGGGGCATTTGTCATTGTATTGTGTGGGATAAATTTTGCTGAGTACGTTTAGGTTCGGGTACGAGCCCGTTTGTAGCTGCCTCCACGCTACAGAGTCCTCTCTGCTAAGGGAGTTGTGCGGTGGTGGATACCGCTTTCTGCAGCCCTTGTAGTAATTTAGTATCGCCGAATAGTCTTGGGGTACAGGTTCGGTCTCCTCGAGGTCGCCTATGTTGGATGCTCGGTAATAAGTGTACCCTCGAGCTATCCTGTCCACCTCTTGGTTCCCTGCCACTCCCGTGTGTCCCGGCGTCCATACTATCGTATGCCTAATTGGTTCTTCTTTTGTTTGTCGTTCTGTTATGGGGTCTCCGGAGCGGAGTATGCGGAGCGCTCCGTGCCCTATTCTGCCGCGTAGGTAGTTGCGGCACGCTGTTTGCGAGTCTGTAAGGATTGTTAGAGACCGTTTAGACCGATATCCCTCCGCTGCCGCTAGAGCGACGGCCGCTTCTTCAGCCTCGACTATCGTACAGCCTTGTAGTGATGCTCTGGTGATCTCGCTTGGTGCCTGTCGGAAGGTAGTGTTTCAAGGTGGTGATAGGGGGCACGTGCAAAATGTCTGATGTGCGTTCTCAGAGCTTCCACCGTAATGTGGGTTCGCATTGGATAGTCCCGAGCAATCGCAAGAGTTGCCTCTGTTGACGTGCATCTGGGCAATCCAAGGCAGACTCTGAGTGCTTGAGCTTGTGCTGCCTGCAGAACACGAATATTTGTCTTGCAGGCGTTGGTCAGTACAGGTAGACTATATCTTAAAAAACCGAGAAAGAGAGCTCTGTAGAGTTTAAGCATTGCGTCTGCTGACATCCCCCACGTCTTTCTTGTCAAGTATTTAAACAACTGGGAGGTTGCTGTCAGGCGCCGTTTCATGTAGCCCACGTACGGGCTCCAACAGATGTCTCGGTCAATAATTACGCCAAGGAACCTGCGGGTTCGGACATAGGAAATGGTCCGCCCATTGATTGAGATGACATAAGCCGTCATCGGTTTGCGAGTAAACGCTACTAGTGCGCATTTTTCTGGTGATATGCTGAGACCCTGTTTACAGAAGTAGTTCGCTGTCACAGTGGCCGCTCTTTGAAGCCGCGCACGTATCTGAGGACGTGTCACTCCCGAAGTCCAGACACAGATGTCGTCAGCGTATATTGAAATTTCGATGGAAGTTGGCAAGTATTCAGCAAGTCCAAAAAGAGCGAGGTTGAATAGCGTCGGGCTGAGAGCACCGCCTTGAGGAACGCCCCTGCTGGCATTGCGTCGCGTAGTTGGGCCATCGTCAGTAAACACATAGAATGATCTTGCAGATAGGTAACTTGCAATCCACAAAAAACTCGACCACCTAGGCCAACCATCGCAAGAGCGTCGAGAATGGCCTCATGTAATACGTTATCGTATGCCCCTTTCAGATCTAATAATAAAGCTGCAGATAAACGCTTACGGGACCTTTCGTGCTGGACATATGAAACGAGATTAACTACATTGTCGATGGATGAGCGGTCATGTCGGAAACCAGCAATGGAAATCGGATACCTATTGTAGTATTCAAGGTACCATTCCAGGCGGCCAAGGGTCATCCGTTCCATTATCTTTCCTACACAGCTGGCCAGCGCTGTTGGGCGGTAAGAGGTGATTTCTAGTGGGGATTTACCCTGTTTTAAGAGTGGCACCAGGCGGCTTACTTTCCATTCGTCAGGAACATTTTCCTCCTGCCATGAGGAGTTGTAAAGGCTCAACAATTCTATCCGTGTGGGCTCTCCGAGAAAGTACACGGCCCGGTATGATATACCATCTGGACCCGGAGATGATGAGCGCCTGCAGAGAGCTAGAGCCGCTTCGAGCTCCTCCATTGTAAAAGGAAGTTCCATGCGGCAATCACGGGAATGGGGGACGTCAGCTCGGGCTGGAGGATCTGGACGAGTCGCTTGGTCTGCGATCCGCGCACAAAAGTCATCTGCGACATCGATGTCTTGCCGCCCTTGGAAAAGCACTAGCGCCTTCAATGGAAAACGCCGTTCCGGAAGGCAACGCAGACCTTGCACCGTTTTCCAAATGTGAGACAGTGGTGTGTGGGGGCCGAGTGTCTGGCAAAACGTTGCCCAACGTTCCAACGCTAATCCATCCACACGACGCCGAATCTTCTTTTGCATCCTCCTGGCTGCCCTAAGGTCATGGATTGATTTTGTACGCCGATATCGACGTTGCGCCCGGCGACGAAGCGCTCGAAGTCGATCTAATTCTATGTCGAAGTCATTTCGCGTGGAAGAGATCGTGATCATGCGAGTGGCGTTTTGCATCGTAATTTTAATCGTTTGCTCTAACCCAGAGGGTAGGCCCTCGTGGCAGGCATCTTCCGTCTCAGATTTGAAGTTGGCCCATTGAATCGTCCGAATGGTATACCGTGGGAGCTGATCTACAGGACAAGCCTTTGAGGTTCAGATAGGTGGGAATCTGATCACTCCCATTTGTCTCAATGTCTGGAAACCACTTCACACATCTGGCGAGAGAGTTGGAGACAAAAGCAAGGTCGAGGCCGCTGCCGTACGTCACGCGTCGAAGAAAGGTGGGGCTACCATCGTTCAGGAGAGTAAGGCCATAGTTGTGGTTGATGCTTGCTAATCTTCGTCCTCTTGCATTTGTCCTTGTACTTCCCCATGATGGATGGTGTGCATTGAAATCTCCTATGATGACCCAGGGGGCGGGACAAACACTCAAGATATCCGCAAATCTTCTGGTATCGAAATTGCTGGAAGGCGATATATAAATGCCTATGAGAGTAAACAAGAGTTTGTTCTTTTTAACTGTGATGCATATATATTGATTGTCGTCGTGGGGCGCAATTGGTTACAAAACATAGGTGAGTTCACGACGAACAAAAACGACTATTTTGCTGCATGCACCATTTGTGGATGACATGATAAATTCGTACCCTGACAGCCTTATTGGTTTCGACAAGTTGGGCTCACAAATGACGATGAGTGGAAACACATTGGTGTACACAAACCGACGAAAATCTGAAATTCGTGATTTTAGCCCTCTGGCGTTCCACTGCATGACGGACGCTGCCTTGACCTCTTTCCGGAAGGATGGGGTATGGGTAGCCATCTTTCTAGTTGAGGGATTCAAGCACTGGGCTTAACGTGTCCAGCACTTTAAGTGCACTTTGAGCAGACGGTGTCCCCATGTCCACTAAAAGCGCTCGAATGGCCTCCATGAGAAAACGTAGCACCGAGATGACTTGATGGTCTGTTTTAGGTGAATCATCCATGGTCGAAGAAGGATCAGGTGGGGCCCCGACCTTCTGAGGTTTCTTAGCAAGGGAGCGGCTCGGTAGCGTAGGCCATTCCTCTAAAGATAGAGTCTTTTCTGCTTCCTTCGTAGAAGTGGTGGGCCTTTTCGCGGCGAGACTAACTGGCACCGCAGTGGAGTGGGTGCTGTCACTTCGCGCATGCGCCTTCTTCAAAGACGTACGACGGTGTCGACGTCGACGCCGACGCCGGACTACTTCGGCTGCGTCCCTGTGGGCCGAATTGTCTCTGGCCATTTGCTTGAGAGCCGCGCGGTCCCTCTTGATGCGGGGACAGTCTTTCGACGAGGCCGCGTGAGGGCCGCTACAGTCGGCGCACTTCAGAACCGTGGCACCGGAGGTCTGCTCTGCATGAGGTTCAGCGCAACGGCGACACAGTAGCGAGTTGGGACACACGCCCTTGACGTGTGCTAGCCTGACACACTGATGGTATTGAAGCGGCTTCTGGATGAATGGTCGAACCGGATGTCGGAAATGTCCGACTTTAACGTGGGATGGGATACAATCCCCCTTGAATATTAGTTTTACGCAGCGCGTATTCCCAAGGCGGCGCCCTTGCGTAATGATCGTGCCCTCGTATGCCGGTCTGATGAGGCTAGGTAAGTCATCATTGGGAATGGCAATGTCAATGTCATAAATCACACCGGCTATGGATGTGTCGTTGGTCGGGATAAAGGGGCGCATTTTGATTCCGCCTACCTCCATGATTTCTTGAAGTTTTCCAAGCGCATTCGCGTTGTACACGTCTATGGCGAGTATATTCTTGCGTGGATTTATTCTTATGTCTTTAATTTGATCCGGCACCGCAGATTCCAGAAAAATGGATAGGGCTTGCCTGTTCAGCAATCGTAGGTTACGTGACGGTTCTTCCAGCATAAAGATGATGACGTGTGGCCAGCGCGCAGGCCTTGACTTCGTAGTCGTTGTGCTCGCAGGAGTTGACGGCGCTGTGCTCATGATTTTCTCCTCGCCCTCTTACTCCGGACGGATATGAAACCGTCGTCAGATGAGTCGTCTTCCGACATAGAGTACAGCTCGGTGTCTTCGGTGTCACTGGGGGAGCCAACTCGCTTCCTTGTGGTTGACAGCCGTGACGACTTCTGGCCAGGCGGGCCTCTGGCGTGCTCCGCGTCCACGGCCGCAAGACGGGGAGGCGAGGCACCTCGAAAGGCGAAGATTTTACCAAAAACTCACAGAGCACAGAAACAAGTGTTCTGCCAAGAAGACACTTCGTCGTCTTCCCTCATATCACATGGGATTTGTATTTACGTTGGCGAGCTGACTTTCACTTCTAATGCGTTGTGAGTTGTCTCTTCTACATTTATGTGAGGTGACGTTATGTTTAAATTTGTTTCCTTTATGTGACTTTTGCGGTAAACAGTTTCAGTGCATTTACGTCACCTGTCTATGTGACTTTCTCCTCGTCATCATAAGTTTCAATCAATCAATCAATCAACTTTGTTTCACACTTGTTCCTCTTACAAAAAGGGGGGTCCTCCTTGGTACTTGTAATTCGGTAATGCCTGTATGTGCTCGTAGATTCTTCTGCGACCAGTTTCCTGCAAGTACATTTAGCGACTTAAGGTTGTGCAGCGCTCCTTGACGGCTGCTGGAGAAACGGCCTGTGGCGCAGAATGGCCTGAGCTTAGAACATCCAGTTGCCCGAGCTGGCCTTTCTCACCGGAAGGACATTATACTTCGGCAGATTTCTTGTCCCGCAGACTTCCTTGGGCGCCACTGTCGAGTACGTCAATCCACACCTCTACAGTGTTCTACAATATAAAGGATAATGGCAAAATTAGCACGGGATGATTGATTGATTGATTGATTGATTGATTGATTGATTGATTGATTGATTGATTGATTGATTGATTGATTGATTGATTGATTGATTGATTGATTGATCGATCGATCCACCGACCGACCGACCGACCGACCGACCGACCGACCGGACCGACTGACTGACTGACTGTTAATATTGGCAACAGATACAGTATATCGCCATCTTCTCCCTAGGTAATGTGAAATTGACGAAGGAATGAAGGCTGATTATAATGTGAAGCAAAGCGTTGTGGCTATTTAGCAGTTCGCAGCCAAATGAAGGCACTCCCAATTAAACAAAGAACAAGAAAATTCTGTCAAATACCCGTAATCTGACGTATTAGCTGTATAAAACAATTTTCAGAGATAGTAGCTTTGGAACAAGAGAAGAAAGAAACAGGAAGGAAAACTTAGTTTTCGCAGTTTTGCGATAGATCGCTGTAGAAAAACAAAAGGCAAGTCGCTCGCGCCACAAGGCAGGCGATGAACAGAAGGTGCGAGCAAAGGGGAATAGAGAGGAGACGCTTTATTAAAAAGTAAGAGTGCGAAAGCAACGCGAATGCAATAGACGACTACTGTTGAGTAACGTTGAAGACATTGTCAGGCGGACGATTTTTCGAAATGAAGTCCCACAAAGAATTAAGTGTGTGCATTTCACTTCAGTGCATCGGCAGTGGACGGTGCACTAATTAATTGTTTATTGCCTTCGATGTCAACGTAGCCAACAACGTGATCCTGTCATGTGTACATGGTTATCTCTTAATCGCATACCTTCCTACAAAATTTACTTGGATGGTCGCGTACTTTACTATTGGCAGGGGGGGAGATGTGGAGAGGGTAAAGGTTACAGTCGTCACTTGCTGCGATCGACGTCTTCCATTAGGACTCATAATTCTAATTCCGGGTAGGGGCGGCAAGCAATCAGGAGGGAAGTCGGGCACAAAGCTTGATAATTCAAGCATGTTATTAACTAGAAAATAACTACGGCACATTGCGTATTCATGCAGGAAATTTTTGGATTCCCTTTGTTTTTGAAGTAATCAAAACTCCGCATTAATCAGGAAATCGCAACCTTAACACACCTTCTACATTCCTGAATAGCGGCTTCCTGTGAGAAACCCCTGCATATTTTTCTCCCGCTAGAGACAATGGAAAATATAACGGCTTCTTTTTCCTCCCTTGAGTGCGTGCCATCATTTATCTAGGGGGCAATCAGGAAACTCAAGATTAATAATCTCGTTCTTGAAGTTTCGATAATACTGCAGGAAGCTAGAAAGAACAGGCCAACGGTCTTCAGCCTCCTGGCAACATTTAGCTTTGGAGGAAGAGAAATAAATACCGAAATAGAGTGCTAGCTTAAAGCGTACCCTCTCGGTAATTCAGAAATTTTCGTTGTCTATGAGCACTCAGAATTCGTGCTGGCGTAATGGTGAATGTGTTATCATGGCAATATTAATCATGAAAGTGAAACGGCAGTCCCTGGAATAGCAGAGAAATTTCGGAAGATTGGGTGGGGTGGTGTTTCATGGTTTTCTACGTATACAGAAGTGGATGATTACAAATAACGTATGCGTTAAGGAATAAATAAAAAAAGAACATCCACTTCGCACTCAGCTTCTCGGTGAAAGGCGAAGATTAACAACGTTCGAAGATAGTGCCCTCTACTGGAGAAGAAAACTCCACCGTAGACAAATCGTCTCCGCCACGCTCAACTGAGAGCGTGTGAAGCTATGGGCAAGGGGAGGCGTGGGGGGGGGGGGGGCAACAGTTATGGTTTCACCATCTGGGCTCGAAACGGTAGTTCTTTAAATCGAAGCTTTCGTAAATAGTATTGTCGTTATAGTAAACCGATCGTTGACAGCATAGTGACTGCGTATTATTAACCGAATGCATAGTTCCTTCAAACAAAATTAATCGGGTCGGCTCGCAGAGAGAGAAAGAGAGAGCGCGAGAAGTCAAGGACAGGAAAGGCAGGGAGATCAACCAGAAGAGCACCCGGTTTGCTACCCTACACTGTGGTTGGGGGAAAGGGAATAGAAAGAGGAAAAAAGGAGAAATAGGTAATCAAATTATTGCGATGACTATGCCAGCAGTCCCCTCGAAGAAAGATGCTCCTGGTAAAGCACTAGGCATACATTTCTTGGCTTCTGACCTGAACACAGACATTTATAGAAGTCCAAAATCAAGAAAGGGGCTGACAGATGGAATAGCACACTGTGGTATCAAGATTGTAAACAGGGATAAGGTGCCTCAGAAAGGCTGGCCAACGTTTCGATAGGAGGACCTATCTTGGTCAAAGGCGGCCTCGTCATCCTCGGCATGTTAGTCTTAAACGGTTAGTGCAGTGACGTCACGTGCGGGTGTTGTCGCTCGCGGCTGGTTTTAAAGGCAGAGACTTTAAAGGGAGAGAAAGGGAAAGTCTCTCCCTTTAAAATCAGCCGCGAGCGACAACACCCGCACGTGACGCCACTGCACTAACTAACATGCCGAGGATGACGGGGCCGCCTTTGACGAAGATACGTCCTCCTATCGAAACGTTGGTCAGCCTTTCTGAGGCACCTTATCCCTGTTTACAATCTTGATACCACAGACATTTATACAGTATTTTAGGACCTTAGTCCAGTAATGATCAGATACGTAGGGGCTGACTGCGGGGGGGGGGGGGGGGGGGGGGGAGGGTGGAGGCGGCTCCGGGGCCCGAGCCTCCTCCGGAGTTTTCCAGGCGGGGTGGAGTCCTCACCCTCCCCCCCGCCCCCCGATTCCGGAGCCTCCCCCACCCCACACCTCAAGTGTAATTACTAGAGCTTTTTCACCTACATCATTTGAGGTTTCTGTTGACTTTCCTCGACCCTTTCAGATAAAATTTATTGTGGTAAATGGATTACTACATCATTGTTGGCACGGGGACGTGTATGGCTTTTAATACATACTTTCACTTTATTTCTGCAAATCCTCACAATAGGAGGACAATCATATTAGAAGCACCAGCGGCAGCTGCCTCATCCGTGTTTTCTCACTTCAACGTTGTTTTAAATTTACAACACTATGCACATATACAATATATTTAAATATATTCAGAGGGCAGATTTCATTATATTTTTGAAAGAGAAGCAGTTAGCCAATTAACAGTTATTTCTAAAGGTATGGATAGCCTATGCCTAGAGAATGAATATGTTGCTGTATGTTCACCTCGCTTCAATTGCTTTGTTTGCTTGTTTGACCATGAAAAAAACCTATAGACTTCCGTGAGCACTTCGGCAGAGTAAACGGCGTGTGAAATGCAGGTAAATGATATGTGTCTCAGTATTTTTTCTCTTTCCAGTACACAAGCCTACCGACCCATGAAAATAAAATCATTTTTAATAATTATAATATCTATTAGGGATGGAAACATCGTCACTTGCATGCAGAGGTCATAAATATATGCAGGGTGCCCCGATGAACTATCATTCACCAATATTTAAAAAAAGAGAAATGCGTTACTCGAAGTAAATCTAGTGCATATTGTTTCCAGTACAGTGCAGCCGCTGGCAGTAATTTTCGTTACTGAGATTTAATTAGATCATTGTGATTGACTACCTAATTCGAGACGTACTATCCTAATTATCAAAGTGTCAATGAGACATTTATAATCACAGCCAAGGGACGTCTAATTACGGTATTTTCAGTGACGTACTAATGGCGTACTAATTTCTTACGATTGGTAAATAAACTCTGCGAAATATGGAGATTACCACGTCACTGCGCTCCCAACGCATCATAACGCAGCGCTTTCGAACATGCTCCGTCTGAGTTATCCAGGACGAAATAAAGTAAATAAAGAAAAACATCATGATCGAGCGAGTACCTTATCTGCAGCGCCCTGGCCGAAGAAACATGTCGCCTTTGGTGTTAGTTGGAAACAAGCTGTGGTAGTTCTTTTCTTAGTGTAGCTAAAGTGCGCGGCAGATTTTTTTTTTTTTTGCGACAATACTTATCACCACACGAAGCGAATGTGGTGCGCAAATGTTTAAAGGTGCGTTTTGTTCCATCCCAGTCGCCATGTCTTTCTCTAATGAGCGGAAAGAAAACATGATCCTTGCCTTGGGAGGGGCAAATACCAACAATAGGAAGGCTGCAAATATATGTCAGTCACGAAAGTGTGGTGGTAGACCAAGTGCATCGACTATCATCAGAAATTATTAAAGCCTAGTAGTCATGCGCAGCAGTGCCTATGCTCGGAATCACAGAAAAGGAAAAGAGAGAGAGAGAGGCTTCAGTTCCACCGGGAAGATGAGGCAGTATTAGTGATAGCCAAGTATATTACAATTACACGAAGGAAGATTACACCACCGATAGAGACTAGATTCTTCGTGAACTGTCTGAACTGAACGGAACTGTCTCCTACTATGAGGACTTATGTGAGACTCCTCGTATGCGGTAAATAAATGAACTTGACTTGAAAAGGTGTTGTCAATTCTCATATTCTCCGACAGGGCATATATATATATATATATATATATATATAAATACACGCATGTTGTTCGAAAAGCTGGTCGGGTCCCAGCTACAAACCCGCACCCCCCCCCCCCATTGGAAAAATAATGAACACTTTCCACATATGTTCAGATATATCCCTGATTTACCTGGAATTTATATAAAAAAGACGCGATATGTTGTAGCGAGTCTGCAGTATAAGTTCGCAGACGGTGTAATACGAGCAAGATATCATGGTAGGGACCACAAGGTACGCCTGTTTTATTCATTTTGATATATTTGAAAGTCTAATTGCGCAAGGTGCATATTTCAATACGAACGCCAATAACGTGCTTGCGCCTAAAACAGTGCAAACTACGGTACTACGTGGTATTAGCAGAACGTTACTCATCATTCTCTGCGTGGCATCGTTGTCTTTCTCCATATTATCGGATAGCGGCTACATGTTAGCCTGTATGACTTTTGCAAAATACAAGAAAAGGAAAAAAGAAAAAGAGAACATGAAGATAGACAGACAGAATAAACTTTATTGTCCAACGGATAAGGTGATCTACCCACACCCCGACATGCAGGTCAGGGGGCGAGTGCCGCCGCCTCAGATGCAGGCTGGGAGGTCTTGGGTCCCAGCAGCCTCTTCAGCCAGTTGGACGAGCCGGAGCTGGAGCTCAGAGTCCGAGCTGCGCAGCAGGCTCTCCCAGGTGTCTCTACTACCTATTCTGTGCGTTCCCCCGGGAGAGTACGGACATTCCCATATTATGTGGTCGAGGGTCCCTCTCGCTTCACAAAGATTACATCTATCGCTCCTGGCCTCAGGGAACATGTGGTTTGCCATAACAGGGTGCGGATACGTATAAGGTTGTAGTCGTCTCCATGCGACCGCTTGTCTGTTGTTTAATTTTGGGCCTGGCGGTGATACCAGTCTACGAGCCAATTTGCTGCGTGATCTCCCCATATTTTAGCATGCGCTCTCCACTCCCTCGGTCATCGAGGGGCCCTGTAGCGGCTCGGCGGTAGAGATCTCGAGCCAGCTCGTGGGCCGCCTCGTTGCCGGGGACGGCTTCATGCGCCGGAGCCCAAATTATTTGATTGTTTCAATCTAACTTTCTCTGGCCTAGGATTCTGGCCGCTAAGGGCGAGATCCTTCCCTTGCTAAAATTTTGTATGGCAGTTTTGCTGTCACTAATCACAAAGTTCGCGTCCGTTCCAGCGCAAGCTAATGCGATCGCAATTTCCTCGGCAACTTCTATGTTGCGCCCGCGCAGAGTGACAGCAGTCACGGGAGTACCCCGGCCGCTGACGGCCGTTGCCACCGTAAAACTGCCGCTACCTCCCGCCGCGTCTACGTAGGCCACCTTATGTACCGGAATTTTACCATATCGTTAGCAATTACCATTATCGTTAATAGTTACCGAAGCGTTAGTAAGGATACATCTCCAGATCTGACATTCTCGAAAAACATTGAAGATCTAGAATGGCACAATTCGGATCAAAATTTTGGCAGCGACCACTACATAATTGTTTCCATACTGAAAGAGGGCCTTCAAACACGCAGGGCTCGCGCGCCGGCCGTCGTTGAGTGGGATAAGTTTAGAGATATGAGGAGAGCGCAGGAACTGGGGCCCATCAGAAACATCGAGGAATGGGCCACGGCGCTCAAATCGGATGTTAGAGAGGCGACAAAACCACTCTAAGGGGATAACGCCCCGGAGATAGCGGACAGCCGTCTTCTGCACTGTGGGAAGCTAAGCAAAGCATGGCGCGTCGTCTCAAAAATCAGAAATGGAACCGCAACCTCAGAAGAAGGATTGCTAGGCATAATAAGGAAATCGAAGATTATACTTGTACATTATGCGAACAAAATTTTGCCACCAAAGTGTGACGAAATGGAGGGGAGCATGAACCTCTCCAAGACGTGGAACATCCTCCGGCACTTGTTGGACCCCGCAAGCTCGAAGACTCAATCCGGTATAAGATTGGCAAATGCTAGGCACGCGTTCATAGGGAACGATGATTATTTCATGAATAAATTAATTGAGACGTTCGTGGGGAAACATAGCGAACTCCCCTTCCCGACTATGGTGTTGGACGCCTAACGAGGTGTTGGACGCCCCCATCAGAGAAGCGGAAGTGAGGGCAGAGATTGTAAGGCTCAGAACGAAGTCGGCTCCGGGCCCTGACGGGGTAACGAACAAAATGCTCAGGAACTAAGACGATGATTCCATTAGTTATCTAACGAAGTACGTGCAGGAATGTTGGGATAAAGGCGAGCTTCCACAACAGTGGAAGACCCGGGAAGCCTCCGCAATTGGAAAACTTACGGCCAATTTTCTTAACTTCATGCTTGGGGAAATTGATGGAGCACGTCGTCCAGACCAGACTGATGGGCTTCATGGAGGAGGACGATCTGGGACCACATGAGATGGTTGGGTTCCGACCTCACTTGTGTACGCAGGACGTCATTCTCCAAATCAAACATGATATAATAGACTCAAGGTCTAAAGATGCAAAAGCAATTCTGGGACTGGACCTCACGAAGGCTTTTGACAACGTAAAGCATGAGGCGGTCCTGGAAGGGCTGAACAAGATTAATGTAGGTACCAGGACATATCGATACATCAGGGACTTCCTGACGGAGAGAACTGCCTACATGAGGTTCCAAACGCTGGAATCCCCCACAATTGAGCTAGGGAGTAAGGGTACGCCCCAGGGATAAGTGCTGTCTCCCCTACTCTTCAACGTGGCTATGAGAGAACTCCCCGAGCAATTGGCAAAGCTCGAGGGATTAAAATTTAGTATATATGTGGATGAGATCACCCTCTGGGTCAACTGGGGATGTGATTCAGCCGTCGAAAGCCTGCTCCAGGCCGCCACCGACGTCATAGTCGATTACGCGGCCGAGAGAGGCCTAGCATGCTCGCCGCAGAAATCAGAATTGTTTATATACAATCCGAAACACTTAAGGTGCAAGGCACCGTCGGAGATTAAAATTAAAGTGGCGGGTAAGGAAGTACCAAAAGTCGAGCGAATTAGAATCTTGGGCCTGATTCTCCAGTCACACGGCCACAATGGCGAGGCCGTCAAGATGCTGCAGAATCACGCAGTGCAGACCCTGCGCTTAATTAGGCGGGTGGCCAGCAAAGGCCGAGGGCTAAAGGAGAAAAATTTGAATAAACTAATACAGGCGTACATATTCAGCCGGGTGAGCTATGCAACGCCATATCTCGATTTGAAAGTGGTGGAAAGAGAAAAGATTGATTCTCTAATGAGAAAATGCGTAAAAGGAGCGCTGGGACTGCCAATGTGCACATCCACAGAGAGACTGATGGCTCTAGGAGTGCACAACACATGGGCAGAACTGGCGGAAGCGGTGCGAACCTCTCAAATTGAGAGACTTAGCACCATGAGGACAGGAAGAGCCATATTGGCCAAAGTTGGAATAAATCCGGACAGAGGCCCCACCCAAAAGGCGGAAGTAGATAGGGAAATGAGAAAAAATCTGATTATCCCCCCCCCCCCTGCCAAAAAACATGCACCCGGAACATAGCAAAGACAGGAGGCCTAAACGAGCAGAGAACATGAAGAAATAACCCGAAACACGGCGAGACAGTGTGCTCTATACTTGGCACTGATATATTAGAGGTTTCGGCAATATTGCTCCGCCAGATCCAAACTTTCGGGCTTTTTCTCTCTTTTTCTCTAAACAAAAGCGCTAGAACATGACTGACGCTGGCGGACTGCTTAGGCACCGTGCGGAACCAACATTTAATCTCCTCTCGAGTGACCTCTCTGAGCTTTCGTAGCAGCAATTTATATGTCGTGGCTGTGGCTCGAATTTAGAAATTGTCAACGGAGCAATGCTCGTACTGGGGATCGTAGTATGGTGCCTTTTGTCGCAATTCTTTCGAGGTCTGCGCATCAGAAGTGGGCAGCTGGAAAAAACAGCGCCCTCATCTCTAGAACTTTGTATCTCTCATCGCAAACTTTGATATGACATCCCTTGTACGATGAGAAATTGAGGCCCTCGAGGCCAACAGCAAGCGAGAATGCCTGCCATAAAGCTTCCGCGAAAGTTTATTGAAGAATCGTGATTGCGCTTTCTTTTACGGAAGTTTTCTAGCTTGGTCTTCGTCGGCGGATTTGGAGTTTTGCAATACAATAACGGTGGCCAGGCTCGCGTCGTCGAAATCTTGAAGCCTGGCCCGTCGTCAAATGATGACCAAGTTCGCCAACTTGTGCCTTGTGCTGAAGTTTAGGACAAAAATAGCGCGTTTCGAACGGCCAGCTTCGACAATAAAACGACCACTGGCAAGATTAGTGTTCGAGGTTCCTGCTCTACCTTTTTCACTCATACTTTCATCACTGGCCCCTACAGCACACTTACAGAGTCACAGCAAAAATTCAGCAATCGGAAAATTACCACTGGTGTTTGGGTGGAGGAAGCTGGGATTGTCTTTAACAAACAGAAGCTGTCACCCGCACAACAACAATCAACACGAAGTCCATTTACCTGCATCCTGAATAATTTATCATCTTCTTTCTTCAAGGCCCTTAATTTTTGGCTACCAGGCTGCCAATGACTAAAAGGTAGGAAGGGTGTAGGATGATCTAAAGCTCTAGCTGATTGCGAGTGAGGCCGCTTTGGCAGTTCAGTGGATTCATAATGCAAAGAAGGGGTAACGCGTGCCGACGCAGACACAAGAGAAGAAAAGTGGACAACATGAACGCCACGGCGTAGTGGCCACGGCGTAGTGCTGCAGAGCGCGTGGTCAGGGTTCGATGCCATCTGCGGCGGGCGCATTTTTGATGGACGCAGAATGCAATTATACTCGTGTAGTTAAATTTAGAGGCGAATTAGGCAATCACAAGTGGTCAAAGTTTATAAGGAGTCACCCATAACAACGTGCCTCAAAACCAGGCTATGGTTTTGGCACGTAAAACCTAAGAATTTATTAATGCGAAAGCATTTGTGCCCCATTACGCAAAACATCCGGCGTTGTAGCCGGCAGCATGACCGAATGGTAGTACCGAAAATGGGCGACGACAATGAATAAAACCGCATAAAATATAATCAGATTGACATCAAATTTTTCATAGACGTTCCTGCATATAAAGGAAGGTAATGCTATGAAAAGAATACTAGGTAAACTTCGGTCTGGGTGGGAATCGAACCCGAACTTACGGGGTGCCGGACGAGCACGCTTTCCCGACTCCAAGGCGACTTTTTTTTTTGTCTTTATTGCCGGTTTGGCCAAAAAGCAAGAGATAACACTACATGAATTGTTTTTTTCAAAGAGACCCACCGCCATTCGGTGGAGCGCCAATAAAAAGCGCTAGAAGTTAGCAAGTTCATCCATCGTACTGATGCGCTCTGTAGGGCCGCTTTGACCTTTGAGTGCATCTGTAACATGTAAGATGCTCTAAACAAAGTACTGCCTCGCAGGGCGAGCATCTAGAGCAGCATTCCGCACTGCCATGCGCACTTTCCATAGACTGTACAGGTCCAGTAACATGACCATATCCAGGGGTATGCTTCCAAAGTTTGCGACAGGTGAGAACGGGATGCCCCCGATGTGACAACGGGAAGTCGTTCTTTAAGGTTCGTTTGAGGATGTCTCACTTGGATATGGCATGCCCGCATTAGAGGAAGATATGTTCAATGGTCTCGGGCTTTTTGCACAAAAATCGATCAACAGACCACGGAAAAGAAGTATTTTACGACGCCATGGTGGCCCCATGCTTCTGGCTGACTAAACGTGTGGAGTGCGTGCGTCGTTGGGCAGCTAACGGCTCAGCCAATGGGTAGGAGGTGGCGCCATGTCATGAGTATACAATATGAGTGTATAAAAAAGCGGGCAGGTCGCATGCCCTGTGGGAATCGATGTTATGCGAAGCAGTGTGCCAGGAGCCTGCAAGTTAACGAAACGACCATGAGAGCACCAAGACGTAGGCGGCTGTCTCATGGCTTATCATTTGCGTTCGTCATACACTCTTGTCATACTATGATAATTTGATACATACCAAGACGTAGGCGGCTGTTTCGTGACCTACCTGAAACGCATGTCATAAGGAGGAGGAGGAGGAGTATGGAACTTTATTATTGCAGAAATCGTTGCATGGTTTATTCCTGGGTGGTTCCCTCTCATAGGGCTTCACTGGCGATCGCGGCTCACCGGGCCTGGTCGTGTGTCGCCAGTTGGCTTGCCAGGTCCATGTCATGACATTCACGTCATCACCTATCATTTGTGTTCATCATACACTCTTGTCATATTATGCCAATTTTGGTACATAAGAAGTTAACGAAACGACCATGGAAGCATCAAAACGTAGGCGATTGTCTCATGGCCTACACGGCACACATGTCATGATATTCATGTTATAACCTATGATGTATGTAGGTCAAACTCTTGTCATACTATGCCAATTTTGGTATCTACCAAGTCAACGAAACGACCATGATAGCCCCAAGACGTAGGCGGCTGTTTTATGACGTACATGGTGCACATGTCTTGAAACTCATGTCTTGACCTATCATTTATGTTCGCCATATACTCTTGTAATACTAAGCCTATTTTGGTACATACCAAGTTACCGAAACGACCATGAGAGCACCAAGGGGTAGGCGGCTAGATAGATATTATCAAAGCGGCAAATGTTCGCCAAGAAATGCTTGGCATTCAAAAGCATTATTGTCTAATTGAAAGCCGGTGAGCGGTCCTGCAAGTTATGAACTCCTCGCGGGCAAGTGAGCGCGTTGAGTCGCTTGGCGTGTTTTGATTTGGCCTTACCGAGGCGCAGATAAAGCGCAGGAAAGAGCGTGCGTGCACAAGTAACGCGCAGAAAAAAAACATTGTACTAAAGCAACTATAATGCTTTCGCATTCCCACACGTAAGCAGTCCTAAATGTATCTGACGATTTTTCTTTTTTTTCTAAGCATGAGTGGAGTGAATGCTATTCCAGCATCTGAAAGGATAGTAAATTTTTATGTGAATTTCACCGAATACCGCACGTCCTGTACTAACGCAAATGACCAAGAGATGTCTCTGCGGTGTCCGTCAGTTATCGATCTTGTGGTACTTCTCCTTAAAGTTCTTGGTACCTCTGTGGTACTCGCGATGGCTAGCGTTACCGTGGGTCAATATCATACGTTTGCATTTCCATACTTAATAGGCCGGAGATCCCCACAAACTGCGCGCATTAGTCCATTCTGCCGGCTGCACTTGTATGCACTTACGACAGAAACTCCGGGTACACTTACTGATGGTTCTCTTTCTACTGCTGCATTCATTTTATCAGCGCAGTGCACTCGACTAAGTTTCCACATCCGAGCTCTCATTACTAATAAAATATTCACCCTTTCATCAGAACTGTGTCCCCGTTATGGATTGACCATTTGTCTTCTTGCCATTGCACCGTGTCTTTTTATAATATTCCGAGCTCTTATTGTTTGGCTTAAGCTTTCATGATGTTATCTTAAATCAACATTTGATATCCCGCTCCCGTTGTGTCAATACTCACTGAAAGCGGCTCGCCTGCCTATGAGATGCGCTTACGTAGAACGCAGGGCGGCTGTTCAGAGTGCATATATAGCTCCGCGCTAGCATACAGTCAGTGTTTCTAAGAGACATACGAGACATCGCGCATATAAAACAGGCATGCGTAGACAGATAGTTTTTGCACATATCTGTTAACAAATGCTAACATTTCCGTCACTCTTTAGATTTTTTATATATTCGCGCACTCTCCTGTTGTCTGCGGGTGCAGGTGGAGCAAATTTCAAACAGCAATCCGAGTGCAGTATCTCATACACTCTACACTCATACAGTTTCTCATGCACAGGAGGGTTTCTGGTGTAGTGTTTTCCGAGCGACTAAGCTTAACAAAGACGCGTGAAAAACAAAGAAAACATTTCTAAGAAGGAAAGATAAATGGAAGTCGAGCAGTTTACGGATCCATCGCGCAAAGTCGATGGGAATTCGTTAGTGTGTCGTGACAAATAGTGCTCTGCCCCCGCGAGGCGGACAGCAGGGGTTGGAGCTGCGGTGGTGGAGGAGCGAAATAGAATAGACAAGGGGAAGGGAGCATCCGACCTCCTCGCAGCTGTTGCTGCTCGGCGCTGCCCTTCTAATCCCGGCTGTCCTGCCACGAAAAGCGAGCGCGGCCACCCTCAGCTGCAGCTAGGATGATGAAGCACCCGAGGCGCCTCTCCGGCCAAGACGAGTCCCGCTGAATAATTGCCGGCTACTCGATGTACGTGCGTGTGTGCGTGCGTGCCGGCTTGGTTCGTGTGACCCTGTATATATATGGACGACCGACGAACGGAGGAGCGACCTCGCACGCGCTCGCAGAGCGAGATATTGATCCTTGCAGAAGCTTTCCTTCATCTCGCTTTCTTGTTCGCTGCCGGAAAAAAACTGTTATCTTTTCAGTATATCGTTCCCTACTTGTTGTTCGAACCCTTTGATTACTCATTCTCCCGTTTCCTTGACTTTACCTTTGTTCTGAGGAACAGACTGTCGTATCGTATAGGGCGGGCTCATGTTCAATCGTTATCTGCTTCCCCACCTTTTCGTTCGGCTTTGTGAGCGCAGAGAGACAGAACGGGGAAAAAATGGCTTTCGCTGACATATCTCTCTGCGCAGGGGTGGCCGCTGCGGACGGCGCAAGGAATCATTGGGCAGGCTGTGTTTCTAGCCTTGAAAGGCAACCGGTGGTGGATTTGTGGCCACGTGTGTGGGATGTTAGGCCTAATCAAACATGGCACGTGGAGAGTGAGCAGAATGGTAGGGTCATTTATATTTCAAGCAGTGGCTGCTACAGTAGCGGTACTTCTGAGTTGGGCGATACTCCGAGTGATGAATTTCCTGGTTCATGCGTGTTGCTAAAGGTAATGGATTTTTACCGATACTAAAAGAAATTTTAGTGCTTGTTGCTCAAGTAACAGATGCATATCGGGGAACTGGAACCGTCCACGGCATTCTAGGCACGAAATGAGCAATGCACTTTGTTAAGCGTATTCGATGCTTTTTTTTATCTCGGCATGGCCTGCCATTGTATAGTTGGTAGCATAATTTTATTTGACTAAATCAGAGATAGTAGGAATACGACGACAGAAATGGCATTCTCCTTCGATACTGAAGCAAAGCAAATAATGTTACCTAAGAAGGACATTTTGGTGCATATGTAAAAAGCAGCACCCATGTCATTAACAAACATTCAAAGCACAATGACGCCACCTAATGCCTCTACGCCACGGCGGGACTTCGGCAGTTATTGCTACTTCATTAAAGACCAAAGCAAACAAAACTTCTGGTACGCTCCTAATAAGCTGCTCGTATGCTTCAAGTGTGCAACACATTTAACACAGCGGCAAGCAAGTAGGTAACCTTAGCCCTTTAGATATCGCACGCGCAAGCATTCTTTAAGTGACAAAAGCACCAGAACAGAGAGCGTAGTAAGAGGACAGAGAGAAATACAGGAGAGAGGAAAGGCAGGGACATTAAGCCGACGCACATAAATTTTGCTACTCTGCACTGAGGAAAGGGAGGACAGTGTCGAAAAGAGAGAGAGGTTGAGAGAAAGGGCACTAGTCGCGCGTACACTTGAAGTCGCGCACCAAGTCTATAAAGGGTTGCAGAGACCTGTCGACTTCAGGTACTGCACTAATGCTCTCGTTACTTTCTGCGCCAGCGACGCGCATGGTCATGGTAGAGGGATCATCATTTCCGAAAATGATCTTGCGTCCAGTTGAGCGAACCTAGTAAGAATAGGACGTACAATGGGTAGGACGGGCTACACATGCAAGTGACACCATCTTTTTCCACTTATTATCGCGAGTGTCGGTGCTCTGAAAAGGTGCAACAGTACTCTGAGTGATTTCTAACAGGGAAAGCTCAAGCATTCCCCCATTCACATGCTGCTATAGCATAAGCTGGCCAAAATTTGTGGACTAGAAGTTAGACAAGTCGCTCGTGTGCTTTTGTTCAGAAAGTCATTTCACTTCTCACAGTGGTCAACGCGTTTTCTGGGAAGCACTGTTTGTTGTATGCGGCAAACAAACAGCCATTTGCCCCCCTCCCCCAACTCCTATTTTCTTTTTTCCTGTGAAACGCTAGATTGAATGCCGGAAGGATCGTGTATGTGCCTTTCGCATTATGATTGTAGTATGCGAGAAAGCTCGATTTCTTTTGTGTCATTCTAAGGATTGACTTGCTAGGTCTGTGGTGCCAATATACAATGAAAGGGCAGGTTGAAGTTATAATACTCGCATGGAAAGGTTATTGACGGGGTATAATTATTACGTACTTTGAGGAATGTTGATGGAGGCGGGTGTTGCGTTACCCATTATCGAGATGTGTTTCCCGCAAGAATCAGGAAACGGAGACGAAGCCGGGCCTCGTGATGATGAAGAAAAAAGCCGGAAAAGTTGTATTCACTTCATTGCTACATAGATGTGACTCTTATCCGAGTCTCGAGTGGTTCTGATTTAACACGGGGGCCAGGATGGCCTTAAATAACCCCTCTTTCCCTCGTTGAGGGAATCCACTGGCCAGTCACAAAGGCCGAATCGTTCACCAGCTCTGTCGCCGCTCACTGGTCTCCATTCGTGGTGCTGTCCTCAATGTGCTGCTCGTTGTTGTCCTGTCTTCCATGTGCTGCTCGTTGTACTTCAACATGGCGCAGCTGTTTCCAACATGTCACAATAGGAAGCAACCACCTGTTGTCGACGCTTTCCCTGGGAGTTCTCGACGAGGGCCTTTTCACCGGTAAGTGGCCTCTTCGGGACGGTCAGGAGGACGACGTCGCTGTCTTGAAATGAATGATGAAGCTTGAACATCAACCGCGACAGCTGCGTGTTGATGGTGGGGCATCCCTCCATCGCCAGATGAGGTAGTCGATGGTTTCTTGGAAAACTTAGGTCGATCGTATCAATATTGTCACGTAGTAGTGACGGTAAATAATACGGCGGCAAGTCTGTAAATGACGAAACTAACTTTTACTGGGCGATCTTGTGCCCACAAAAGCAACCTACACACAACGCACAGCGATAGCGGCGAACACGTCGGTGTTCGTCGAAATCTGATCTGCCTGTCAAGTGCGTCGACTTTTACACAAGAGCCGCCAAGCGTTCCGGAGTAATCGCTGGTGCCCGCGTGTCTACCAGAAAGTTCTATGCCATTAGAGTCGCGCATACGTGCAATCAGATTACACAAGGTTCTGTGACAACCAGCCAGCGGATAGAACAATCGATAACATTTCAGAAACTTCCAATACATGCAGGCACGTCCCGCGCTGAGCCATAACATTTGTAGACAGTGAAAAGCACTCACCCGAAAACGATAAACAAGTCACGTGTCAACATGTAAGCCTGCCCACTCCCACTTTTTAATAATAAAACAAATGACAGGACTCTGAAAGCGTTTCCATGGTTCGTGGTGAATAATTTGCCACCGTATACGAGCGCTCCACCAAGTGCCCTTCGTCCTCTACTTTTCATCAACTCCACTGCATATCAAAACCTGCAGTCAAGTTTCGAAGCAGCCGTCAAACTAATAGAAGCATAAAAAAGTGAACTGGTTCGATCAATATGTACGAATATTTATCGCGTTCCTTAGCGTATATATGAGAGATATAAGCACATGCGTGTCTAAGGCATCCATATGCCCTCCAGTTGATTATAGCGATAGATTTTTTTAGCGGCTTTGCCTGCTTTGTATGGACGTCGGCCGATCTCGCACAATAATAAAAACCGGGAGGAGAGTCAACTTTGGCCATCAGGTATGCGCTGACTGCCGTATTGCCAATCACACAGTACGAGTCACTGGGTATGCGCCCGAATACGCAAGTTGCTCCTGGTTGTTATCACGCTTGGTCGACTCGCCTAGTACACGTCGGCTTATCTCGCATGATAAACACCAGGAGGAGAGTACAGAGCGGAGGTAGAAAGCGCAGGTGCGGAGGAGGAGGTTGTCGGGGCGTGGTGTGATTCGGCATTGTGGTTGGCAGCTAGACTACCACTTCTGTGCCCATAAGATTCCGGTATTGACGAATGCATTGGGATATGGAACAGGCTACAAGAGAAAGCTCCTATACCTGGTTTTAACAGTAATCATCGATGGTTTCCACCACAATTTTCTTCGTTGCTTTAACAGCAATTTATCATAGTGTGCCCGATGCTGCCCGACTGTTGTCCACAATATCCGTATTTCTCCCCGTGTTTTTAGACACGCAAAGAGAACGCGGGAGTGTTAAAGTCGTCCTACTAGGTCCCTTGAACGAAGGGGTTTAAATACAGATATAAAATCCAAGAATAATGAGAAAGCACCCCAATAGCATTCCTAAAACACCATTGCTCTTGAATATAGTCATTATTTGGGTTATTTTTGAGCGGATGGCTTTATATTTGACGCTCTGTGAGTGGCCACCGGTTTCACGCTCAACGCGCTTCCGACAACAAGCCGGCGGATCTGACATCACATATACCTTCAGCAGCGACGAGGCGAACAGACCGGCTGCGCGCTGTTTTGTTTTCCCCGCATTGCGCCGTGCACAATGCTAAATTCTAGTGAGAGTAATGGCATGAGCGGAGATTATGACTCCGACTTCGATGAGCGGCCTACTGAAAGACCACAGACGATAAAGGCATCTGCGTACGATCGGTCCGCATCATCTAGCCGCAGCAGTCTCCCTCCGCGGTGCCGAGGTAGCCTGAACCAGCAACGTGGTAAGTGTTTACGCTGTGCATTGCATGACGCGCGTAGACTTTGAGAGATCAGGGGCGCATCGTATGTGGAAACTATATATAAATGGGCTTCCTGTGGCTCGGGTCGCAAGCTTGCACTTGTCATTAATGAGAAAACGAGACAAGAGGCGCGCGCCTCATTGAAAGTATTGCATACGTGGCATTGCGCCCAGCTGGTCAAGTCACGCAGACGCTTTGCAATGTTTGGTTCCAGCGAAGTGAGAACGCTTATGCCTCGGACTATACAATGTCAGGCGACGTAGGAAAAGTGCTCTGCATTCTGCTCAAAGCTGCTTGCTCCGCCTGCTGGGTTGTATGTTATGGCACCGCTTCTAGCCTGTAAAACTTGATTGAAGGTTGCCTCTACACACTATACGTTCTGTGAGTTGTCTATACACTCCATCAGAGGTAACAAGTAGTACTGGTGGCGCGGGTTCTGGTTCCTCCGTACTTTCACCAAGAAGATGATCAATGATCTAAACACAGAGGAACAAAGTTTTTATGCACAGCCTGTCGAACTGCCAGCTACAAGGAACACAGGTGGCGAGCAGGTAAGATATACCTCAGCTCAGCCCATTCCTTCTGCGCTAGCTCACACGCCTGCTCCCCCGTTGTTTCGTCGCAGCAGGGCGCTGCTTCTCTTGGCGGGAGCAAGATGGCACCGATGTTCTCGGATGGCGCCACCAGTATCAAGTAAGCGATATCTATTTTTTTTCGGTCGTCGTCACTGCAAACGATGCGAATTTCGATTAATTCGGGCAGAATTGACCAAATATCTGGCTCAGAACGCCGTATAACCAACGAACCACTGCCAAATGGCACCTCTGCACAAAACTCCAGCGTCAACAAGCCAGTGGTTTACGGGAGAAGCATTCACGAGAGGCACGAGAGAAAAGACTCTGCCTGCCGCTTCCATCATGCGCATGCAGAAAGTAGAATCAAAACAACGAACCTCTTTTCGCCTTCCCTTTTCAAACGCACCTCTGAGGCCTTGTTGCTTGCGCTTCCTCGAGAAAATAGTCGTTACAGCGTCAGGATTGAGGTGCTACCTTTTCAATGACACACCGAGGATCCGTAGCAACGCCGGACTTGTTTCATAATCGCTGTCCTCCTCAAAGTTGTTGGAGCAAAGAAAGGAGGAGCTTGACGGCACCTACGTTGGGCGCGATAGTTGCGCTGCTCGAGTCCCCATTCTGCGCAGCTTCTCATCTATCATAAAAGAGCGGCACGGTGAGTCTCGCCCGACAATACTATTTCGGCACCCATGCGCGCAGCGGCCCCTCGGCATTCTGCGGCGTTTACACGGCGGCTCCTCACATCAAACCCCAAAACCACAAGATAAAAGGTGATAATCTTGAACAGTTCACACGAGGAAGCAGTACCAACTGGACGGTTGAACAACAGAGCGAACGCGCTGCTGCAAACCTCCCTTTCGCGCGCGCAGTGCGGGCGATCGCTCGCTATGGGAGGGAAGCAGTGAGGCTGGTAAGTCTTACGCGATATCCGGTTTTGCCGGAGCCTTCAGAGGAGGCCGCTATATGCTGCGATTTGAGAAATATTAATTAAACAAAATCACTTTTCCGTCATTTCTGCTCAGAAAGGCTGTTGTTATTGCAAGGCAATAGCTATCATTGGAGCCAGAATTCATAATTTGTATTCCTTTAAGCAACACCTTCCGTTTCTCCTCTCGCTCGTCTCTATCTATCCTCGCGTGCATGAGATTTTTCTTTTTGTATTTTTGCCTCCCCTCACCTCTTCCCCAATGCATTGGCAAACTGGTTGTTTGTCTTCTCATAAACCACGCTGTCGTTAATATCCCATTTCACCGTCTCTCTCTCTCTCTCTCTCTCTCTCTACAATGTGTGGTAGCCACAGTCTACTGACGTGATGGCAGACGCAGTTTTTCTCATTTTGAGAAAAACGTTTACCAAAGTCTTTCCTTCTTTTTCCTCAGTCTATACGGAATACACGTCTTCCATGCTCGGACAGCGTTATTACATATTTTCACTGTCTTATACTTGATTAGCTGATATACGTACAAACGGCTACGTAGCCCATCGACGCGCCCCACTTACTGCTTCGAGTGCTCTCTTAAAGAGCCGGTGGGGATATGTTCCGGGTTAATACCCGACGACGAAGACTGCAGCGCCCTAATTTATGATTGATGGCTTCGAAAACCTGGCTTGTATCGTTCCATTAATTCTCAAGATATTTTTTTTCGTCCCCGGGCGCACATCGTTGCATAGGTTTAGCCAATTGCTACCGCATTCAAGCCTTGATGAGCCTTTGGCTTAATCCGCTGGCAGCTAGTACTTGAACAAGGAGCTTGATATCTCGTTACTCTTCCAGACAAACGGGTTTGGAGTTTTCCTTGGCTTATACTCTCGGATCTCCTGCGAACCCGTTTATAGGAATGCGTTATACGAAATTCTCAACCAAAGCTGTCGCGGTGTGATCAGCTTTAGCGATGTAACCGTTTGATGTCTCAAGTGAACTGGAAATATCGAAAAAACAGTTTCTTAGAAAAAGAAATATTCATACTATTCTGACGCAACATTGCAGACATGTATAACGTGTACTGTACATTTTCCGAAAGCTACTAATAGAAAAAGATACTGAATGCTGATAGAGTTCTGCTCTTAGAGTGTGCAAACTAACAAGCACAATTTTTCGTAAATTTTTTCTTCTAGTACATATACCTTGCAGCGAATTCCCAGAATAAAAGAAAAATTATCAATTGAAGTCATGATTCAGAGCTATCGTTCTATATTGATTACGTTGAGCTCCTCTTAGTATGTTTCCAGGATGGTTTCTTCAAGTGCAAAATTAAAATCAAGAATCCGCAATCGAGCGCTTATATCATATTATTTTGGAATCAGTCAAACGCGCGCAGCATTTCATATTCATTTACGCTATTCTAAATCCCATCATCATTTGTGCGAGCTTGCGTAGTGATCGAAAGTAATGAGGATTTCATCTTATATAGGGCACCTCCTACTATGACTTTTCATTTTGAAAAGCTCCATCTCTTATGCGCGTGACTATATCTATATTCAGGTGTTACTTCAAAGCTGGTACCAATTTAAAGGTATTCATATGATTTATTTATTTATTTATTTATTTATTTATTTATTTATTTATTTATTTATTTATTTATTTATTTATTTCAGGGATACCTTACAGGTCTTTATCCAGGGAAAACACGGGGAAGGCGGGAGATGGAAATTCAAGACAATGAGCAAAATGAGAACGAGGTTAAAGCAGGAGCCAGCGTTTCGACAAGTGGACTTGTCTTCTTCAAGGCCGCCTTGAAGAAGACTAGTCCACTTGTCGAAACGTTGGCTCCTGCTTTCACCTTGTTTTCGTTTTGATCATCGTCTTACACGTCTTTAGGAAGGCATTGGGTAAGGGGGGACTATGGTTTCATAAACGCAAAGAAAGCTTTATTCAAAAGAACATAAAATCATCAGCGTAACAAATCATTATTCGTACGATACAATAGCACGCCACGTGAATGTCAATACAAAAGCTCAGTCAAATGATAACTGAAACAGAACCAAATACACGCACAATGACATGTGCATATATTACATGAAGATTATTGCATTACATGGTAACCATACAAATACGAGGGAAGTCATATTAACTATTGAAACACCGCAATGCAAGTAAAAAAAAAATAGAAAAAAGAAAGAACACGGCAGACAACATCAAACCGTGATCGAAAATAGGCTCCAGGTTTACAGATTATAAAAAATGTGTGCTCACATGTGATTTGTTCGGACAAATAAAGAAAGAACAAGACACGCACGGAATTCATGTACTACGGATCAGTCAAGATGCTTGGCTAGGATATATAAAGCTACAGGGGAGGAATAAAGGCACAGGGGAAAATGAAGACGCCGAAGAACTAGAGGGATCAGACGGCATAGCGTTCGACCAGTTGACGACGAAATGGGTCACGGTCGTATTGGGAAGCAATGTTATCCTGAACACAGACAGGATAAGATTGACAGGATAGACAGATAGGATACCATAGGCAGGTAGCACGAGGCAGCAATGAAAAATTGAAAGCATGGGCAGGGCCATTAATGCGGTTGTAGCTGAATTGATTGCGCAGTCTTCGTGAAGTACGCGATGCTGCTTCAAGATTTGGTAGGGATAGACCAGCTGTGTGAAGAAATCGATAAAGTAATGATAAAAGGGCAATGTCATAACCTGCCAGAGAGCACCCAGTCTAGGTGGTTTGTTGCTTTGTGCATGAGATTTCTTCGAAGCATCCTTCGTATGAGCCTGCGCGCGAAGTCAACGTGGTAGGCCTTATATTCAGTGATAACGTGTTTAAATAAAGAAGTTTCAACCGACACGATCTCCTGAAGACGAACAGAAAATGAGAGAGGGCAAAGAAAAAAAATCACGAGCCATTCCACTCTGCGAAGGTAGTTGACTAACGAAGCTGTTTAGCACACGACGCGGAGATGACATAATTTTTAACAAAGTTACAAACTCGTTTATTGTCTTGATAGGTGGTCATCATGACGAAAGGTACGCACACTCATTTATTGTCTTGATCGGTGGTCATTACTTCACTCCCAACTGCAATAACATTCTTTGATAATGTCAAATCGAGGCACGTACGCCGCTGGGTGATCGGTTGGGCCGGATCGGTGTGGTATAACAAGGGATATGTATGCAACACGGATCGCGTAAACGGTTCCCTTTTCGGTACCGACCCATCCACATTGAAACCATCTAAAACGACAACAGGGGTAGTGTCATCGCAGCTAATTCACGCAAAGTGAGTAGCCATAAACCTTACGCAACTATGAGTCATGGCATTTCTTGCTTGCCTACGCAGTCCCGATTTTGAATCCCAACTATGGGCGATCCAACGGGCCCGCGACGCGGCGGAGAGGCTAAGTACTTCTGTCCCGACGTGGGAGCAGCCCGCTACGTGCTAGTGCACGTCCCGATGGAGTGAGTGAGTGAGAAAACTTTATTTAGAATCAGAATGATTCGCGTCCGACGAGTGAGTGGGCTGGGGCACCCGCCGAGGTTACGGCCAATAGTTCTTGCCTCTCGGCGGCTTCCTTGGCCCGCTGGACTGCCCAGAGTTGGTGTTCCAGGTTCGAGCTGAGCAGCGCGAGGTATGAGCCATTGATCATGACAGTTCTCGACATGCTGTTCTGTATGTTGTATGCATGATTAGAAAGAATTTAAGCACTGTTCGGTGCACTTTACTGAGGGTTTGTAGCCTCTGTCTTACGGGTCTATGAGCCATCGCATTTTTGCTTGCTTACGGAAGCATGAATGCTTACGAGTAATGAGCCATTGATGATGATAGTTCAAAAACGGAGAGCAAAAATGCATGGAGCCCTAGGCATGTACAACTTCGTCTAAAACTACTTTAGACAGACGTTGGCTCTTCAGTGGCCCTGTCCTAGATGTTGAAAATTTCACGCTGTTCTTCCAGTATAATGTTTTGTGGCAGCTATGCATCCTTCTTTTGTCTGGCATTACCTCGACACGTGTCGGGCTACTACGCAACTCTTATTCGACTCCAGGAGCAGTGCGCGGAGAGAAGGAGGAGTGTCCTCGTTGTCGAAGCATCGCACAATTCCGGGCCGTGACATGCGCGTCAGCCGGCCATTTTCCGGCGCGGGCGCGGAGGGCCGACGAACCCCCATCCTGTCCATGAAAGCGCTTCCGCGGGATGCTCGACGTGCTGAGCCGGAAGAGCGCGCGTCCGTACGGTATAAACGCCACCCTCGCTCATCCAATAGTCTCGCTTGCGCTTTGTCTGGACTGACCAGAGCGAGTTGCGCAGTTGCACACTTGCTGACTTGCTGCTTAGCATTGGGGAAAGGAAATGGAAGTAAAATGAGAAAGAAAAAAGAACAGCATTGATGACGAGGACGAAAATTGTTGTGAATGAATTTTAACAGCGAATACTCTTCGAATTCTCAAATCCCGACCACTGTGCTGCGAGAATTTGATGCGAGCCTTTAGGATACCACGCAGACGACAAGCGCCCGGCTAAAGTCCCAATAGGATAATTTCAGACAATGGCTGATTGATCAACTTGGACAAGTGTTATTCCAGTGAGTGGGGAGATTTAGATTTTGCGTATGCAAAGTCAGGGGGCGCAAATTGCCGAGCTTGCAAAAGAATCCCAAAGGAGTACAAAAGAAACGAGGCCGGGCGCGGCACTTTGCGTGCGCAAAGGTCCTTTTAGGTATCCAAACCGGTTTGCATTCGTAAAATCTAGAACTCCCCTATTCTCTTCTCACAGTATATCGCGGGGAGATGCAAGACACGTGTTCTGTAGTCTCGAAATCCTCGCAGTGCTCTCAATGTTGATGTTTACGGAAACAATGTCCATTCAAAAGTGTAATTCTTACACCCCCGCCGGGTGATGAAACTTAGCAGTGCACTAAGAGTAACGCATCCTCTACAGATCGTCCTAGAACTCATCTGATGAGTTGTTGCTTTCCACGATGCACGACAAAGTAAGCATTGTGACTCTATGAATCAACGTCGTCAAGTTAATCTCTCTGCGAAAGCGCTTGCCTGGGAGTTCTTATTTTGTTTTGTGCTACCACGGCCACCTATCACATTGACCGGCTCTGGAACATTCAAGAGCTTAAGTCCCCTAATCTAGATTTTCTAAATGATGTGGATCACCAAGGAGTGTCACTGCCAGTATTTCGCTTAAGTTCTGAACGAACATACGTTTGTGTTCACGCAAGGCCTTTATCCATTCCCAATCCCACTCTCTAATCCCCTCCTCATTCGCCATGCTTTTTTTTTTCAATATATTGCTGAAACAGCACTGACAACATGATACTGCCACGCGTGTTTTACATGTTCATTCTATAATCAACATCATCAGATAGGGCGCCCATTACTACTCATGTTTTACATGTTCATTTCAGAATCATCATCATCAGATCGGATGCCCATTTCCGAACTGGTTGTGGGCAGAAAACTACGTGAACGACATTGGTTGTTGTGGTCGTTTCAATAAAGGCGAGCTCGCTGCCGGTGGACTTCTCTCGCCTCTCCTGTCGCGATAATATCATCAATCAATTATCAATTCTTTATCAGTTCTATCCTTAGAGCTGTGGATGTTTGCTCTGACATTACTGCTAGGCTCTTTCTGAACTACGTGGCTGGTTCAGATGTTCCTGTGGAACTCCCGCTAAACCCGACTGCGCGGTTTAGCCTTTGCAGTTGCACTGCATGTAGCCCTTGCGGACCTACGCACGGCGCGCTCTTACGCTGATATGCAACATTTTCTCGTGGCCTAAACAAAGCAACTTTTCTCTCTTTCTATCTCTCTTCGTCGATGACGTGTGTGCATCTGACGCTGTCGCTCTATCGAACACCATCGGAAGGCGGAAAGAATAGTCAATGCGATGAAGAGGACGCAAAGACCGGAACACGGCCGGAAAGAATTGAATCATTTCTGTCAGAGAAGCGACTTCCCCTTTACCCACATGCGGGCTTCATGCAAGCTCTTTACGGCTCTCTTCGTCCCTTCTCCCGACCTCCCGCTTTGAGAAGATGACTGGCCGTGTATCGAACGATCGAACGCCTGAGCGAACAACTTGATGGAATTGCGTGCCTGAAAGTATAGCGAGACCGAGCGGGAGGAGAGCGGACGCACTGCGCGCGAGACTGCGCCGTCGCAGGTCCGTATATATACGATATTACGCGCCAACTCTTCCGCTGCACGCGCGCAGTCATTGCCGGAGAATTGACGCGTCGGGCCCCGCGCGGCGTGATACCAAGCGCGAATACACAATTGGACTAGCACTCAAGCATGCGCGAACGCACGCACAGGCGCGCCATGTACACCGCTGAGGGTCTCAAGGGACCGAACTGCCTGCCTCACCGTTGGCGCCGATTGGTCCTTCCCGTCCGAAGGATTATTCTTAACTTTTTAAAATCTAGTCCAGTACTTAACTCCTCCGCTGAACTTGTTAAACGTGCAGAAACTTCTCGTCAACACTTCATAAATGCACTTTCATAAGAGAAACGGGCAAAACAAGCACATAAGCAACAAAAAAAGAAAAAAAGTAATTGTGTTGATGAGGAACCATCGTATCAATATGTGGGAAAAAGACAATCTGCCCATGTAGTTCAATCTGCCCAATCAATGTGCTTCGCGTGAAGTTTGGTTTAGTTCGCGTTAATCTTAAGGGGGGGGGGGGGGGGGAACGAGGAGTTGCCAGCGGGGTAGCGGGGAGAATAAAGGGGAAAGCGATATGGGGCCTCGTAGAAAGTCACTAACCTCTGGATCGTACAGAAAAGATAAGCTGATAATAATAATAATAATAATAATAATAATAATAATAATAATAATAATAATAATAATAATAATAATAATAATAATAATAATAATAATAATAATAATAATAATAATAATAATAATAACTTCTTTATTTCCATCAATGATGGAGGAGACTGCGGGTAAAAGTCGCTTTAGAGGTAAGCGACTTGACCAGAGCCCGCAGCCTCCTTTACAAGGCAAACAGCGATTGAACAGGAGATATATATACAGAGCAATTGACTACACGTCAAATATGCACAAAAAATAAACGCAAAAACACAAATTACCTGAAAAACGCTCTACAATTACTTAAGAAAGATTGAGTGACAAAAATGTTCACGTAAAACTCGTACATCAGTTATATAAATATCAAGACTTGATTTCAGAAACAAATTTAAAAGTGTTGGTAGTGTGTATGATATCTTTTGTGTAGAATAATTGGCACGCGGAGTGACTACCTTCCACTGTTCCGTACACCTTGTGGTGTAAGAATGTGTGTTCCTGGTGAGATTAGATAATTCATGAAGAAAATTTAAGTTCTCTTTTACCTCCCGTTTGAAAGATTGACTTAACTTGTAATTATAAAGGTTAAACACGGGTATTAAATTTGCTTTTGAAAATAAGTCTGATGTGTGGGCATTGTAAGGCAGGTTAAATAGTACTCGCAAAAATTTTTTCTGAAGTATATGTATCTTTTCTAGATTCGTACGTGATGTGGTACCCCACCCGAGCAGACAGTAATGAAGTGCAGAAAAAAATAGGGTGTTACAAACAAGAACCTTGATTATGTAAGGTAAAAGAGGTCTCAGCCGCACCATCATGCCAACTACACGAGATGATTTGCCCAATATCGATTCTATGTGCATGTCCTAAAGCATATTTTGTGTGAAAATAACTCCAAGTATTTTAAATCTATCTACAATTTCTATGCTTACATCGTCTTAAACAAGGTGGATGGAACTGATTATTTGCTTAGATTTGGGCTTAAAGATTATTGCTTTTGTTTTGTTTATATCGATTTGTAGACATGCTTGCATGGTCTAATTGTTTTTCTTAGGTTTCTCTTACCCTTTTTTTAGTAGAGGAGCATATTTCTCATTATGAAAATAAATAAGTTTGAATCAAATGAAGACCTTTACTCAACCCGCTGTAACTTACAAACGCTCCCAGATCAGCTATTCGGAGGTTTCCTTGGTTTGGTCTTTTTCGTCATTTTCTTTGCACATAAGAAAATGTTAAACCCGTTTATGCTTTGTTGGACCGAGTATGTAGCGGCGGCCGACGTATTTTGTTCTGTCTTCTAATGCTCTTAATTATATTAGGCTATCGCAGAAAACTTTGGCTCATTAAACACCTTGATGCGCTTTTTTTCTTTTTTCTTTTTGAATATTCAAGAGTGAGAACGACGAGTCCTATAGTTTCCTGGCTAAAATGTAAATTAACTTCCTATGTAACTCTTATGCCAACGCAACGGAGAAGAGAGAGTGTGGCATTCAAATGAGCCCAGGTGCGTCGCTCATTCTAGGCCCTTCGCTTGCTGGCTGCAGAGAAAGCTATATGTGTCGCCTCGTTTAGCAAGCTTTTGTTACTAGTTGCACTAACTATTTAAGGGAAAAGATATGCCGGGTGTCCCAGTTAACTTGGACCAAGGTTTAAAGAAAAAACAAGAACTCTAGAGAAATCGTACTGACAGCATAGTAGCCGTAGTCATGTGTACTTAAAGCCAGTATTTCTTTCATGACGAAGTATCAATTAATTGATTCTTCCTAATTAGTGAACTCTTTAATCATTCCTTGAATCACAAACATACTAATTACAAAGTTGCAGGGCATCTCAAATAACCTCCGAATCAAGCAGTTGTTTCGCGCTCAGCTTTGCCTCGTTGGTTTTTCCGAAAAAAAAAAAGAAAGCAAATCGTGCGGAACATCCAAAATACGAAATAGATACGCGCTCGAGTGCCGCTACTGAAGGGCTCCCAAGCGAATAGCCACAGATACACGGCTTTACTCAACGTTACTAGACTAGGTTCAGTTGTTGAACTCTCCGTAGTGTTAGGGTTGGCGTCTGACACCATGTGGCGACAGTTCATTCACCCTACCCCCTGAGCCTGAGTCCACGGGCGACCTCATTCCCCTTCACCTTCTCTTGGCCGGACCCCACGGCGCCGGAGAGGTCATTCACCCGACCTTCTCCCTGGATTCGTCGAAAAGAGGATCGACTTCTCCTACCCGTGCTCGGTATTGCAGGAGGAGGGGCCCTCTCTCCGTGCCTGTCACGTGTCATCGACGGAAGCAAGATCCCGCCCACACTTGTAGAGAGCTATTTAAGGGGCTCCCAAATGCACTTTGAGAGACTTCATACTTGAGACTTCATACTTCATGCTTTTCTTATTTTCTTTCAACTACCTTTGAATAAACAGTGCAAGTTTCGCACTAGCAAATCGTCTCGCCCCTGCTTGGTCGCCATGATCTACCGGATGCCTGCAGCCCGCCGACAACGCCACGCTACCCAATAAGTAATGTCGGTCGAGCTTCGATAGGCAGGCGCCGCCACTTCTCGGCAGCAGTACGGTACGCTACCCTGGAGTACGCAACAGTAGGCGCCGTACATTGCGGGGGCCCCCGTGTCATGGTTTGCCACGAGACGGCGGGCGCAGCTCTGCGTTGGCGAAGGGGCTCGGGTCTTCCGACTTCGCAATTTACGTACTCAGCAAGTGTTTTCAACGATGCGTTTTTAAATGTTTTATAGCCTCGCGTCTAGGAGACCGATTAAAAAGCTTTACGTAGCTGTGAAAATGCTGCTGCGCTGCCCTAGAGTGCGCTGTGGAGTCCTTAGTCCAGGGCCGCAGCAGCCACGGCCGCCCACTGCGCTCTATTAATCAGCTGTTGCTGATGAGTAGCTGTAAGTAGCTGATTAGTAGTTGTAATCAGTTGTTGCTGCTTAGTACTAATTAATTAATGATGCGAACGCATGGTATGACTGATGAGGCGATGTTAGCACGACCACACGATGGTCCGAAAAAGTCACGGGAGCCCAAGCGAACCAATCGAGGCAGTTCACGACGCCAGTTAAGGCAGCGTGGATTTTTTTAAGGCACAGTTAATTAAAATAGAATTAAGGCACTCGAACCCACGACCATTGGGGGAACCTTTCAAACCCGCGACCGTTCGTGTCAATTAGGGCGATGTTAATTAAGGTCCAGTTTCTAAGATATAGTTAAGGCACTCGAGCCCACGACCTTTAGTGGTAGTCCAACACACGATCTTTGGTGTTCATTAACGCGAAGTTAATCAAGGTAGATATAATTAAGGCACATGATTAATTACGATAGAGTTCGCTACGACACTCGAACCCACGAGCATTGGTGGGAGTCGAACCCACTTACTTTCGTGGTAATTAAGGGGAAGCTAATTAATATATAGGTAATTAAGGCACTCGAACCCACGGTCGTTGGTGAGAGTTGAAGCCTCGACCTTTGGTGGTCGCAATGAATTATATAACTAGCCGAATTAATTAATTAGTTAAATAATTAATAATTGCATCAGTTAATAAATAGTTTATTGAGAAATAATGAGACACTAAGCACACAATAACAAATTAATTAAAAGCTAAATAATAATTGTCTAATTACTTATTGGTTTAATTAATTGCGTATTATCTAATTAGGTGGATTAAAACTTAATTTGAATATCTCCAAGCGACGGCAAACAATATTACCTTGGTTGTGTCCAGCTACGTGGCATTCGCATAAATTAAAACGCTGGCTGAAGTTAGCTGGGACACACGGCATAGGCACACTCTCAGCACTTCATTTCGGATGAAATTTCGAAGCCGGGGAGCGTATGTTCATTTTGTTCCCTTTAGCAATAGAAACAAACCATACGCAGGCTATGTCCATCTAATGCGTTTTGGTGGATCTGTACGGCCAACATATGCTGTTGTTGACTGCGTAAATCATTTTTGCTTGACGTGTCGGTGCGTAGATAATAACGGGAGATCTGAACGCTACCACGCCAGTGATCTGCCCTTCAGGACGACAGCCATGCCCTTCCCGAATGATAAGAAGGCTAAAATGATCCTGGCTCTGGGGGCGCCGAACAACAACGAGAGGAAGGCAACCAAGCTATTTCGGACATGACTTGTGGAGGGCGCCCTAGTCCGTCAACAATACTTAGAACGTACGAAGACCTTTCCGGGACGGGTAGCTTCACAAGAAAGCGACACAGGACTGCGAAGGTAGTTCAAGAAGCGAAATGAATCTTTTGGTACTCTTTGCTGCTAATCCTCCCGGTACTGTTCGCGACGCCAATGTGAAGGCCGGAACCTCAAGGTCATCAGTGTGGAGGATTTTAAGAACAGGTCATATGCACCCGTACCATGTACATTTTCATAAAAAAATTGAAGACCCATATTTCGTAAACGGACTTGACTTTTCCAATTCGATTTTCACGAAATGTGAAGAAGAACCGGACACTCTCAATCGCGTGTTTTGGATGGATGAAACTAATTTCTCCAGAAATCCACACATTAATCTTCACAACGCGATCTACTGGAGTGATAGGAATCCCCATAGGTATTGGTGTCGTGGCACAAACACGACACCAATACCAGTTGTTGTTTAATGTGTGGTGCGGTATTTTTGAAAACAACATCATCGGACTCATATTTTTTGATAACACACTAACGACGCAACGCTACGTCAACGACATCCTTGAGGGCCCCATTAACGACGTCTGTTGCAATGTTGCCTTTGCGCACCTTCGGAACATCTGATGTCAACAGTGTGGTGTTCCTGCGCATAGTAGTAGTCAGTCTCTAGCGTGGCTCGACAAGCTTTTTCCTGGACAGCAGAGTGGCCGGCACGAACCTGCATGTATCCTGGCCTCCAAAGTCACCGGACATGACACCGCTGGACTACTTCTTGTGGATTTACGTGAAAGATTCCGCGTATAGCCGCTAAACTACCACACCGAACGCCCGAAAGGCAAAAATGATCAGAGTCTGCCGCGAAATTTCAACGTTGTTGGTCAAAGCTGCAAAAGCACAAGTGTTGGAAAGAAGGAAGTACTGCATTGCTTCAGACGGGGACATATTGGAGCACGTGCTATTAGTGGCAAATAAAAATTGCCGCTCAAAACTGGTATAAAACGTGACTATTTAACGCACCTTCTTGATGTCCCCCTATCCTCACATAAAGAAAGCTTGCGACAAAGATGGAAATAGGTAAAAAACTGCTTTGTTTTGCTTCTTTTCCGGATTTCAAGGGACAGAAACGGTAAGTGGCTAAACTAGTTGTATTCATTGGATGTTTTTTTGTGAGCGGCTGCGACGCCTTACCTGCTCTTGGTTTATATTTTATTGAAATAACCTCCTGAGTAGCTCTTTTCTGTTCTTCCGAGAGCTCCCTTTTCTTTTTTCTTGCTCTTTTGCGCACTGTTTTTTTTTAACCTTGGTCGAATTTTTTTTTAGCTTTGTTTCATGATAAGCGAAGGTTAAAGCTATCCCAAGTGCCTCATGATCAAGCGCGACATTCCTCCGTCCGCAGATGCTGACGCTTATCGCGCCATGCTAGTTAGGTCGCAAAACCTCTTGAACCATCCTACATGGCTTCCTTGTACGATGCGGCGATAAACGAATGCATTCGTATATCTTTCAAAGGTTGCATGGAGGCGTTTGAGTAGCGGCGCACGAGCGCACATGTATTTGATACTTCGCGTATTTTGCAGAAGAGAAATTTTTGAAGAAACAACCAGGCACACTTCAGCACGAATTAAATGCTTGATTTGGAGGTTATTTACAAGGCCTTACAACTCTGTAATTGACATGTTTGCAATTCAAGACATAATCAAAAAGTTCACTAATTGAAAGCAGTTAGCTAATACTTCGTGTTGAAAAAGAATACTGGCTGTAAGTACACACGACTGCCGCTCCTATGCAGTCGGTGCGATTTCTCTACAGCTCTTGATTTTTTTTTTTTAAATCTCGGTCCAAGTTAACTCTGGCACCCGGTATACAAGCAGCCAAAATAAAAGCACTACGCTTGTTCTCTGAGCGTAAATGACTGGTTTGCAACGCACGGTTACATAGCCTGTTTTTCTGTTAATGTAGTCTAGTCATCATCACAAATATTAGCATACTTCATTCGTGAGCGTCTCCATGCTATAAACTACATGAACTCGCCGAACGATGCATCGAACTTCTCTCAGTCGCCAACTGTGCAGGAATGTTGAAACTCAGAAATTATTATTGGCTCAACAACGTAAGCATCTCATAAAGCAGTTGAACTGCCCACAAGTTTTATAAACGTTGCTTAAGAGCTGATAAACTTTCAAAACGTTCAGCTGCTAATCAAAGCAAGACCCACGCTTCCTCAGTAGTATCATTGGCCATCGGTACCGAACATCTTCCCACACAGAATCTCGAAGATATTTGTCATAAGTTTCAGACGTTTCATGGGGGAAGGGGATAAAGATTTTATTGAAATGAAACGTCCGCCAGTTTTGGGATCTCGGAGCTACCTCCAGCATTAAATTTTCATGGACAGCTTCTTCCCCTATCCGGCAGTCACGCGTACATATAGGAAGACGTAGTCGCAGTGGGTTTTCCGGAGACAAAAATGTTTGATCAAATACAAAAGAATTACTTCCCGTATGTATCTACTCCACCTCCTACCCTTCGAAAACTCGGAGGTAGAGACTCGAATTCAATGAAAAGCTCTTGTGATGGAGATTTTTTGCCATTGGAGATCTCTAACAATACGGCACACGAAGAACCTTCCACATTGCACTCAAGGCTGGTAACCTATGTGTCTTTTAGCCTTCGGTTCAAATTTCTTTCTCTACGTTTAGGAAGGAGCGGTAAGCGGAGCGTGATGGCGCAGGCCTTCCATACGGATCTCTTCACATTTGACTTGGCACCAAATCACATTTCTTGACTCACGCGTATTACACGTGACAAAAGCTTATTCGAGGAAATGATACGAGGCATGTGAACCATAACTCAGAAGGAATGTGATCAAAATGCTTTTAGCCTCGCCTCGTTGCTCTCTTTAAAAGAGCACTCCACGAGTGGCTTCCTGTGCACAGTGTGCAGCGATTTTACGTTGTGCTGTTTGAACGTTGCTTATATAAGCGTGGTACGCGAAGGGTCTGACGTTTTGCTCTTTCTTGCTTTGTTGAGGTAGGTTTCATAGCTGTGTTCTATCGAACTGTCATTACACTTTTTCTTCTTCGTTATCATGACATCTTGAACTATTCGAGATATTTCAAGGCGCATTACTGAATGAATTCCATTCGTGGGAAGAAATGACTTCACAGCTTTCATTGTTTTTCAATGAACGTAGAACGGGAAGCCGAGTTCCCTTGCGTTCGTTTTAATGCCTTAGCATTCATAGGATACTTAACGCACTTTCCGGAGGCTAAATATCTATATATTTTTGTATACTTGTTTGTGTCTATGTAGCTATGTATGTTTCTATCTAACCGCCTCCACGCTTACCTGGGTCACTGGGTAGTCCGTGGTCAAATGGTTAGCGCATCGCGCTACTGTGCTGATATAGCAGGGTCTGAACCCAGCCATCGGACCAACTTGGGGCACTCAGTATGTGTATATGCGTACATCCGTGCCGCTCTTCAACGAACCTCTTTCACACCAACAGGGGTCACTGTAGATGCGGGACTGTGTAGGCACCGCTGCTCAAGGAAACTCGTTCACGCCGAGTTGGAGTACTGGGTATGTGCTATACGGTCCGTGCTAGTCTTAAATGAACCTCTTTGATGCCAACGTGGGTCACTCGCTACGTGCCAGTAATTGTGTACACTCTTCAATGAACGTATTTCACACAAACTTGGGTAACCAGGTGTGTGCCAATGTGAATGCGCCCCTCTACAATGACGAAAAAGATCCCTCAAATTTCTCCGATGCTGGGCGAAATCGAACCCACGTCACAAGGGTTCAAGGACAGCAACCAGATGCTTTACTAGGCTGCCCCCATAAATGCACGGCGTATGTGCCGCTTTCAATAAACGCCTTTCATGCTAACGCTTTAGCGAGCTGAGCCATGAATGGGCTTGGTATGTGCCGCTCTTCAATGAACCTCTCACCAACTTGCCGGGCCCCATCAAGGACGCATTAAAGGTTTATCTCTATCTCTCTCGTCAACCTTGGTCGCTGAGTATGTGCCACTGAGTGTGTGGCAAGCGAGGGAGCAATTCTCAGCGATCCAGGCGCCCGCACGCCGCGCTTCTTGTCTCGGAGGCCACGCGCAGACTTCTCGGCAGTGCCACTAGATGGCACAGCGTGTCCAGGAAGGAATGTGAGAGAGGAGCCAGACTGCCGCATGGCGTGTTTCTTAGCGCCCGTAAGCACCGATACGCCATGCATTTTGGAGGCCATGTGCAGGCTTCGCGGCAGCGGCGCCATGCCACCGCCTTTTTAGGGAAGTGCGAAGCAGGAGCACTGCGGTAGTGCACGCCTCATACATAACTCGTTTCGATGGTGGCTATGCGTTATGTCGCTATATTGGTCAAATGCTAACATATTACTGTCGACAGTCATCGTGAGATGGGTTGCATCACAATTTATTTAATATTTAGGTTGTTATAAGGCTGTCAGCGTAAATATTTTAGTTTCACGTATGCTAAGTACATGACGATCTTGTGGGATCAAAATTCACATGCGCCGTACGTAGGGAGTCCTATTGAGTATCCCGTATGCACGTGAAATCTGCGCCTGCACGTTGCGCGTCCCACGTACGGGACGGGCTCAGCGAGCTACCTGACAGAGAATGCAGTACAAGCTGTCATGGACACGCCGTTCGCGAGTAGTAGTAGCAGGAGAAATAGTTGTAGTAAATTTTATTGAAGAAAAAGAATCAGTTTTGCCATACAGGCGAAGCAATGAATGCGATAGCTTCATGTTCGAATATCGCATGAAGTGTAAGACTCGTAACTGTAGCGGCAATAGGAACTAAAGTAAACGTAAACTAAGTACAAACGAGCTGATGTTCTAGCGATCCTTTGTTTGAATCATGCCATCAGACAGCTTCATCTGTGTTTATTCATAAAAGCCAAGGCGTTTCTTAGCGAATTAACTACCCCAATTCCGTATCGGGTATGTTTCAAACCTCTTTCGTGGGCTTCAACACTTGCCATATCACTACGTCTACAGCTACAGAGCTTGTGGCTCACCGCGATGCGCTTCATGTGATAAATGCTTTAAGTCCTCGGAAATGGGCAGTCTTCTGCGATTCAAAGCCGGCGTTCAAATGTGTGCAGTCGTTTCTCCAACATGGAAGTCACGATCAGCTCACGTGCGAAATCGTGGAACATGTCCATCACTTGAGAGAAAAAGGTCATGATATCTCTTTTCAATGAATACCAGGTCATTGCGGTATCATTGGAAATGATGACCTAGATAAGGCAGCTCAGATGTCCAACAAAGAAGACCGCTGCGTCCCCATTCCTCTCTCAAGGACCGACGTTACGAGACACCTTCGCATTCTAGCACGCACACTATCTTTAGCAGAGTGGAATACCGCACATTCAAGGCGCACAAGACTGCACAGACTAGACCCTTCAATGCAACTCAGACCTCCGGCCGGACTGCATCGACGCGAAACGTCTCTTCTGTGTCGGTTGTGGCTTAGAGTTGCCTTCACAAAAGCCTACTCAACACTAATTGGAATGGCTGATAGTCCTGCATGTGGAGTTTGCGTAGGTGAGGAGAACATTGACTACTTATTGTACCACTGTCCTCCATTTCAAGCACAAAGACAACCTTTGTCCAACACATTGAGGAAATTAGATGGTCGTCCTCTGAGTGAACAGACAGTACTACTGTACCGTCCCCACCAATCATCGGCTCAGAAGGCAGTGAAGGCACTTTTGTGCTTTCTCAGAACGTCTGGTTTGCACGAGCGGCTTTGACACAAGTACTGTCCGTGCACATCTCTATACTTTTTCTCAATCCCTTCTCTCTCTGCCCCCTTCTCCCTTCCCCAAGCGTAGGGTAGCCAATCAGACTCTCGACTGGTTAACATCCCTGCCTTCCTTATACACCTCTCGCTCTCTCTCTCTCTCGCTTTCGTGGGCCGATTCCAGAGTCTGAAAAGATTGAGGATGAAAGGCATGTGCGGTCGTTGTTTTGTTCCATGGCATTTGTTTGTATGCTGCTATTCTCAAAATTCCGAGGAATAATGTGGTAAAGAATGTAAGACCTGTTATGAGCAACATTAGTGATAGAACGGTGTGTAAATATAACCGGCATATACCACATGTAATATAGCAGGGCGAGGCGTAGAGAATACGTATACCTAAACATATGCGAAACCTCACGGTGATGACGGCGGCTAAAATTCGCTTGGAGTGTCCATATAATTCATATCGCAATAATAAAATGCAATAAAACCCTCAGTACAGGAGCCAGCTGATCGCCTGCACCACTGCAGAGTCGATGTAGGCAGCCAGGATTGCTTAACCATTGTGTGTGATGGCTGCAGTCATCGACTAGGGAGTAGGGGTTAGGGGGAAGGTGGCGCTGTTGGGAGGTGTTGGAAATGGAGGTCCGCAGTGCCAAAATATGCGCAGAGGGTTTGGGTGACAACCACAGAGCCCGCACTTAGGCGAAGGCTCTGCTACTTGCCCCCATATTGGTTGTTGCTTTGCTGCTAGATGCAGGGTGCTTGTTTGTGCTTCGCAGTTGAAAATTGTCTTCTGTCTTCTATGTATGGGGTTAGAGTGGGCACTGTGTGTGCCTTGTGAAAGAATGGACCTGCGTAGAGGATGGAGGGGGCCCGGCGCAGTGCTTCTCGGGTGAGCAGGTTAGCCCCTTCATTGGTCTCCATTCCCGCGTGCCCCGGCATTCAGATAACTTCAGCGAGCAAGTGCAGGTGTTTATTGATTTCCTCACAGTAATTTTTGAGTAGTCGGCTCTGAAGTATCCGGCAGGCTTTCACCGATTATGTGGGAGCATATTGGGAGAACTTCAGAATGTTTAAGAATAGGTAGGCGTCAGGATGATAACATATTTGTCCTTACTCATTGTATAAGAATATCCAGACAAGAAAGGAGACCGCTGTATGTGGGTTTTTTAGACATTACCGGAGCGTGTGACAACGTAAACTGCAGCATATTGTGGTATATTCTGGAAGGGGAAGGCATAGGAAACGACTGTATGCCGCTTTTAATGGATATTTACCTAGACAATACAGTTTGCATTGAATGGAAAGGGATGATGAGCGAGGAGCCAGGAGCAAGCGGATATCAACAAGAGAATGAGACAGGTGTGCCCTCTATCCACGCTGCTGTTTATGATGTACAGGGTAAGGGAAGAAAGGACGCTAGAGGGAAGCAGTATCGGGTTTAATCTCTCACACACGAGCATGCGGGTACGATAGTTGTGCTGCAGCTTCCATGTTTGTTTAATGCGAACGACATCGTGTTGCTAACTAGCAAGCAAAGTGATATGCAACATCTGGACAGGAAGGCGAAAATTTCGGGCTGGAATTTATCGTTTAAAAAATCAGTGTTATGGTATTCAATAAAAAGACGAAACAGACAGTGTCAGTATACGGCCAGGAAAGACTTCTGGTAAAAGAATAGAAATACCTTGGAATATTGATAAACGTAGACGATAGAAATATGGAAACACAGGGAAAACAATAACAGCAAAAGGGAAGAGAAATGTGGCCATAATGAAACACAAAGCGATATGGGGATACAATTGGCGCGAGCTGCTCCGGGGTGTGTGGAAAGGTGTTGTGGTTTCAGGATTTACAACTACGGCGTGATACAATCAACACACAGTGGGGCAGGTTCATAAATATGTCACGCGCGAGTGTGCTTTTTCTTTGAGTTCCGCGCTGAGAGAACGAGTCTAAATATAAAACAGTTGTACTTATCCGTATTTCAGCATTTCAAAGCATTCTCAATAACTAAGTAAGAAAAAGCGTATTTCATAAACAGCTATGAGTGAGCCAATTTGGCGCGCGTCCGCGTGGCAAACGCAAGGCTCACAGGCTTGAGCATGGTTTGGGCTTAAGGTTCTTGTTTTCCAAAAGTATCTATTCGTGTGCCGTAGAATAGCGGCTCTTACGCGCATCGTTAGCCCTCCGATCGTAAGGAATATATAAGTTTTTGTTAAAGAGGGTTATGTAGTACGCATATTAAATTATTAAAGATTCTGTTTTACCACCTAGCTTTGCTTGCTGAACCAAGGAAAGGTTAAGACTAAAGCCGCTCGCTTGCAGGTTTAGCAACAACACTATAGTGTTAAGCTTTCCGAAAATATATTGAAACTGTATTTTATTTTTACCTTCTCTTTCTGTTTTTCCTGTTGGAATTTAACGAGAACGCAGAGTATAAGAACATTTAAAGCGTTTGGATTTACGCATTGCCTTTCTCAAAGCAGAAAAGGAAAGAAATTCTATATAAGAGGTGCTACAACGTGTTTTCTTTCATGCTTTCGCGAAGTCCTCGTCGCTTATAACTGGCGCGCCTCGTTTATAGTTCAAGTGACACGTGTAAGATATAGTGAAAGTTCACATACACACTGGGAAAAAACAGTCAAAGATTGAATTCTTTTCTTCGTTTCGGAATTGATGATCAAATAGTTCTGGGTAAGCGGGCAAACATCATCACAAAAATATATGGTTGCAAGGTAAGCAAATATTTCAGCAAATTTCGAACTATATGGAGAGTTAATTAGCAAGACGACGCAATCATCTGGCCAGGGTTTGATTCCAACTCTTTTAGTCTCGCATGGAGAATGGGAACTTCATTCCGAATGACCATGTAATACGGAAGTCGTTTGTGTTTGAGCCACACCCAAATGTGAACCGCTGGCGAAGCCTGGTTGGTGAGTGAGTGAGTGAGTGAGTGAGTGAAAGTGAGTGAGTGAGTGAGTGAGTGAGTGAGTGAGTGAGTGAGTGAGTGAGTGAGTGAGTGAGTGAGTGAGTGAGTGAGTGAGTGAGTGACTGAGTGAGTGAGTGAGTGAGTGAGTGAGTGAGTGAGTGAGTGAGTGAGTGAGTGAGTGAGCGAGCGAGTGAGTGAGTGAGTGAGTGAGTGAGTGAGTGAGAGTAAGTAAGTGCCAGTGACGAGTATGAAAGAAATCATGCTTGCTTTTCACTGCAGGCTTCCTGGCCGCGCTTTTGCTACTGTGATAGTTAACGAAATATCGAAAAAACTGCGGCACTAAGGCAAGCGCCAGGTGAAGTAGCGTTTTCTTGTTGTTTATGCTATAATTACTGCTCCTGCATACTTTTTTTTCATCAGCAGGCGAGAAAAAATCGTGGTACTTATTGTTATAGTTAAGTATGCTCTAGTTGTACTCAGCGTCAGACGATGGCACAATCAAGACTGCCGGCCATATGTCTTCGGCACGCATTTAGCTACTCCGTAAACGTTATTATATGTGCATAGGCTAAAGGGCTACAAGACATTTATGCAGCAATATCACAACGAGGGCGTTGTCATTGTGTGGGGTGCAAGGAGTCTGACACTTTCCCCATTTAAATCTGGCACTCCCTTGTTTGTATAGACGCCAAGGCTGCCGAGACGTAACAATTGCGCTGGCACCTAAACTAAATAGATATGTAAGCAGAGTTGCGTGCGCAGCGCGTTGCGCAACGTTGGCCGGCTACACGAGACAAAAGAAGAAGCCACGTTGAAATCCGCTTCTTTTCAGAGAACGCCACTAGAAACAAGAGCAGGCAGGTAAAACTCGAGGTGTCCTAGCTGTACGAGGCAGCGCGCGCCACAACCGCGCCTGCACGCGCACAAGTTCCGAGCAGAAGCAGCAGCAGAACCAAAGTCCCGCATGTACTCGTACCACACCAAATGAGACGAACCGGCGACGACATTACAGCGCCGGCGCGTGAGGCTCGGTCACGACGGCTGCCCACTCCTTCTGGAAGTCAGTGAAGAAGAAAAGATGAACTACACAAAGGAAGAAAAAGAAGCGGCCCAACGTGGGAGCCCACCACGGTGCGTGTGCAGATGCCGCTCGCATTCTGACCTAATTGGTCTCCTCTGCAGCGGGCGGCGATGTAGCTCAGGAGGAGCGGTACGCTGTAGCCGTGTGCGTTACGCGCAAGCGTCACGCGCGACTCGAAAATTGGAACGACCGCCTTCAGTGCGCCACGGCTGGTTGGCTGGCTGCTCTGTGGAAATCGACGATCACGACGCGAAAGCAGAGAAGAAAGCGGGTCTCCTCTTGGCGCCGGCACAGAAGAAGGGGTTTCCTCCCTTGGGTCTTGGTCCAAGTACTGCATGCGAATTGCTCTTTGGGGACCTTGTCAAGGATCTCGAAGATGACGGGGAGCGCGCATCGATGCGCTTCCCCGTGCGGCGATCACGCTGGTTGCTCTTGCGCACGTGCTGTCTATGTGTGCGCGCTGCTGCAATCCTGGTCGCTACACCATGCCGCCACCGGAGATCCGGTCCTATACTTATGCGCCGTCGGCGCGAGCGGGCGCGAACAATGCGGCGGCGGTGAACACGCCTTCCTTTTGTTGCCCGCGAGGGAATCGCTGGCGCGGAGGTCGTATGCATGCGCCGCACCTGCCTGGGATTTGCTTAACAAGGTTACGCCCTTGCGTGAAACCACGAGCTTTCTCGCTTGCTTCACTTTGCTGCTCTTGTAGGTGGTTTCGAGAGGCAACTACTGCACGAGCAAAGTCAGAAGTGGTGCTCTAGTAAGTGTGAGCATAACCTAGCTGCACTAAAGCTTACAAGTGTGCATTTTGCTTTTTTTCTCGCTCCAGTTGACTTGTCGCATGAGAATTACGCTTTACTTTTCTGGCAGAAGTAATCTTCTCCTGGGCTAACGATGAGGACAAAAAATACGACGGCAAGAAGACAAATACCGCTTTTTATAAAAAGAAAGATAAGTTTCATTTTCCTGCCCAACATATATTTCTCAGAAATGGGACAGCTATCATCTAATCTTTTGTTTTTCTTTGTTTTTTGAGGAGTACTTGAAATAGATATCACATAAAGGTTTGCCTTCGCACATATAGCTTAACCCTAACTTCTGTAGAGCGATCAATCGGCCGATTTGGTTAAAAAAAATTTTGAGAAATAAAGCACAAGCTAGTGACGCACTAAGACCAGGCATGGTCATGCCGCAAGTTAATCCATGCGCTTTAGAACAAGCATCATTGGAACCCAACAAATGGAGCTCAGCTATGCTAGGTATGGTCTGTACCTGGGTTTGTTTTATAGTGCGTGGACGTAAATTCTGTGCACTCTCACACAATCCGTAGCCGACTATTCGACAACGCTAGGTAAGTGTGCTTCACAGTGAAAAATAAGATCGAAATGAAAAACTGACGCGATAGCTCTTAGCGGTCGGCACTGACTGCGCCTCCAGTCATGGTGAAAGTCTAAAGAAGAACTTTTACGACTTTTCACCTGGCATTCTTCAGGCCATCTTCTTAGATTTTTGAGAGGCAATGATTTGCTCGGTTGGAGGTAAATACCCCTATGGCACTGCAAGACACGCTCAGGCGGAGCAATTGCCGGCCTCGGTCGCCAGGCGAAACCCGCCAGTAGCTACAGAATTCAACCATGCACTAGCGCCACCATGCATTCTAAATTTGCAACTGTCAAGCTTCCTGTCAACACGTTGGGATGTACAGTATGCAACTTGACAAGCTCCCACATGACCGTGTAATGTTTCTGACAGGCTGCATGCACCCAAATGATAACAGGACTTCTTTAGTACCAGTAATGAAGCAAATATAAGACCTGGAGATGACAAATGCCCCTCCAAAGGGCTCCGCTTTACCAGATAATGTTGGGAACCAAAGGCATAAAAAAGTTTAGAGCCACATTGCGTAGGTGGATGACCAGCCGGGCTGATATATGGTGATAAATATGTGATGATAAATACCTTGATCGAAAATAACGGACAATTACCACAATGAATGTCGTTTCTTTCACAATATTTTTGTTGTTTTATTAAATTGCACATTCAATGCTTTCTTTTTCATTCTTAACCTTCTTTTGCTTGCTTTTTGTAATCATTATTTGGTCACCAAGGTGACAATTGCTTTATGGTCCCTCCGATATACGACCAGTGGCTCTGTGGCGACACTGGCAAGGTTCTTGGCGAATGTGAGGTTTATACATAAACGATGACGCGTCGTGGGCACACTGATGTTTGTGTTAATGCCGAACCTTTCCCAAAGAAACGCCACGAACCGCTTTCCGGCTGGCCGAGACACGCCAACGTTGAAATCATCTACAATTACGATGGGAGTGGAGTCGGTAGGGCTGATCGAAGCAAAGGGGCATGCGCTTGGCGTTTTCGGCACGATCTTCGTCCGTATTACGTGCTGCCCGCCGTCGCCGCGCACATTCGCGCTTCTGTTCACGACGATGTTCTTGGTAGGCGCGCTGTTCTTCCACAGCCCTCACCGCACGTGGCCTGCCAATTGTACCGGCCGAAGGGAACTCAGATAAGCTTACTCGGTTTACCTATGGAGCCCGTGACTTCAAACCACAATCCATACTAAACATGGTATATTCTGGTTTTACTTTTAAATGCGAAGCATTTCTTGGCGAACATTTGCCCCTTTGACAGTAACTATCTATCTATCTACCTATCTATCTATCTAGCCGCCTACGTCTTGGTGCTCTCATGGTCATTTCGTTGATTTGGTATGTACCAAAACTGGCATATCATGACAAGAGTGTATGATGAACATAAATGATCGGTTATGACACGAATATTATGACATGTTTATCATGTAGGTTATGAAACAACCGCCTACGTCTTGGGCCTCTCACGGCCGTTTCGTAAACTTGGTAGGTACCAAAACTGGCATATTATGACAAGAGTGTATGACGACCATAAATGATTGGTCAGGACTTAAATATCATGATATGTGCGTCATGTAGGTAATGAAACCGCCACCTACGTCTTGGAGCTCTCATGGTCTATTCGTTAACTTGGTATGTACCAAAATTGTTCTAGTGTGACAAGAGTGTATGACGAACATAAATTATAGGTCATGACATGAATATCATGACATTCCTGTCATGAAGGTCATGAAACAGCCGCCTTCGTCTAGGTATGTACCAAAATTGGCATAGTATTTATTACAAGGGTGTATGACGAACATAAATGATTGGTCATGACATCAAAGCACCTAGACGTAGGTGGCTGTTTCATGACCTTCATGACAGGCATGTCATTGCCTATCATTTATGTTCGCCATACACTTTTGTCATACTCTGTCAATTTTGGTGCATACCAAGACCAAGGCGGCTATATTAAGATCTTCACGACATTCATGTCGTGACCTATCATTTATGTCCGTCATACACGCTTGTAATACTATGCCAATTTCGGTACATACCAAGTTAACAAAACGACCATGAGAGCGGCGAGACATAGGAGGCTAGATAGATAGATGCTGTCAAAGTGGCAAATGTTCACCAAGAAATGCTTCGCATTTAATCACCAGCCTAGCAACTGATCTTAATGTTATTGCAGCACCGCTATGACCGGCGGCATGCTGTCAAAATTGCCATTACTCCCATTACTCTAAATTACCACTGCTATCATTGCTCTAAACAATAAAACATTGCATACCTACCTCAGCCGTTGTAATGGTGGTTTTCGACAGCTTCGCTGGACATCCACTTTCGCAGCGCCGGGATGACGAGTCAATTTTTATTAGGAGGCACTGAATAAGACTGTAATAAGCGTTTCCGCTTATTTTTTGCATGCTTATGAATGCCTTTTTTCCTTAATATCATCATCAGTTTCGATTTCATTCTCTCCTTTCGTTTCCCTTCCCTCCTACCCGAATTCTGAGAAGCTGGCTCGAACATAGCAGCTCAGCCTGGCCTCCCAGCTATTCTTATATTAAATTTCTCTCTCTCTCCCATGGTGTACTGTACCAAGGCCTCAAATATCACTGCAGTAATCATCATCGGCGTGTTCATGATGAGTACGCGAAAACGGCTACCACCGTTCGAAAATGCCATGCAAGCAAAACGATGTCTGAACACGCGCACGATACCCGTTTAAATGCAGCATTAAATCAGCTGCCGCTTCGTGAGCTCATGTGCACTGCTCGCGGGCATTCCAATGGTTCCCTTCGTGAATTTCGCTCGTGCAGTAAACCGATCACGCGCCAGCTTTACGAGCACCCTCGTTTCAACCAGTAAAGAGGGTCGCTTTCATCCGCATTAGCCCAGTTGAAGAAGCGCCCGCTCACAGAAATCAATATTCTCGGACAGTGGTCGACACGGTCGTCAACGCTACGTTACCTTAGGCATAACTGATCGTGCGAAAAATGGCGGCTGTGCTCTGTGTGTCATTTTATGTCTAAGTGGCAGATTTGATACTTAGTATGACTACGTGCTGCCTTCATAGACGCTAAGAGAGCCAGAGAATCAACTTTATGCAAAAGAACACTCGAGAGTAGGTAGCTGCTCTGCTCTGCAGCGTCCAGTCCAGACGTCCAGACTCAGTCCAGAAGTCCAGTGTGCTTAGCTGCCCTTTTCGCTCGGTTACTCAGGTTGAATTGGTCCGTCCAGTCGGAGCTGCACAGCGCTGCTTCCGATTGCCGTGTCACGGGCTGTTCTATGGGTGTGAGGGCTGGTGTGCTTGCGCAACCCCATACCATGTCGTAAAGGGTTGCGCATTGGTGGCCGTGTGGGTAGTGTAGGAATACAGAAGTGACAGCGCCCACACTCACATAGTTTTATTCTTTCTTTCTTTGCTTTTCTTTCTCTTTTCTCCTTTCGCTCCCCTTTTGCCCTTCGCCAGTGCAGAGAACCAAACAGGAGATATCTTCAGGTTAACCAATCTATCTTTACCTGCTTTTATCCCTCTATCTCTCGAGTGCACTGCACAAGAACTTTTGTAGTATCGAACGATTAGAAGTAAGAGTGAAATTATGGAAATGTGGAGGGGCTTAAAGCTTAAATGAGAGCAGCTTAACGAGATTCTCAAATAATGAAATGTGGATTACTTGTATTTACGAACTTCCGAATGTAAAATTTGCTTGCTTTATTCGGGTACAACAAACTATTTCTCTCTCCTTTATCGGCGTCATAGCAGGAACAGCACGGATATGTTTCTACTGAAATAATTCTTGTAAAAATAAGAAACAAGCGTGAACTCTTCAACGATCGCGTTCACGGCATATGCATTGCGAGATAGCGTCCATTTCATTGACAGCGCCGAACGCAGCTGAAGTAAAGAACGATTACGTCATCGAGGAGTGACGTCATTAAATGCGAAGCATTTCTTGGTGAACATCTGGCACTTTGACAGTATCTATCTTTCTATCTATCTAGCGGCCTACGTATTGCTGCTTTCGTGGACGTTTCGTTAACTTGGTATGTACCAAAAATAGCACAGTATGACAAGAGTGTATGACGAACATAAATGATCGGTCATGACATGAATATCATGACATGCGTGTCATGTGGGTCATGAAATAGCCACCTACGTCTGGTGCTCTCTTGGTCGTTTCGTTAACTTGGTAGATAACAACCTTGATATAATATGAGAGGACTGTATGATGTGCATAAATGATAGGTCATGATATGAATGTTACGACTTCCATGTCATGTAGGTCATGACACAGCCTCCTACGTATTGGTGCTCTCATGGTCGTTTCGTTAACTTGGTAGGCTCCCCGCATACTGCTTCGCATAGCATCGATTCCCACACGGCGTGGGACCTGCTGGATTTTTTTTTTCATTTTATCCTTATTAACAGCTTCTCAGAATGTCACTTTTGGTGCTTTTGAAATGCATGCGGAAAAATTTAACATACGCCACTTGTTCCTGACCGGTAACTTGTACAGGCTTGATCATCCGATGGATTTATTTATATTATCATCTGATGGATTAACTTATAAATCAAATAACGTTCTGCTCCTCATATGAACAGCACAAGTAAAAGCTTTATCTGTAACAATATTTTTTGTCCTGTACCTTTCTGAAGGATGCGAAACGGTCCCTTACCCAGTCTACCTGAAGATAGTTCGCGTTGCTGCCACTCCGGAGTCTCAGAGCGCCGTCGTCGCCCCTCGCGCTCTTGCGCGCTAAAGAGCACGCGGCTTCCTCACCCGCGCTCTTCGCGCCTGTTGACGGCGCCGAGGCGGCGGAACGTGAGCGAGGAGGAAAGGCGCGCGATCTCTTCCCTCGGAGCCGCCACTAGCCAGGCCGCGTGGCCCGCTGCGCCGCCCGACTCCCGAGCGCGCCAGCGAAAAAACCAGTCCATCGCCGGCAACGGTCGCCGCAGCTTCGCTCCTTCGGCTGCCGCTCGCCAGTTCACCGCTCCTGGTGGGGGAGCCGCGTGTGCGCGCGTTTTGAATCCTGTCGTGCATGCTGCGACGCCTTGACCCGTGCGCTCGACCGAAGACGCTCGCTCACCACTTCGACGCCTGCGTGCTGCATCGCGGTCGTCGGCTGAAGACGGCGTCTCCAGGAGTCAGGAGGCGTGACTTGTCGCGCGCTTGTGCGTCCACGCGCTGCGCCCACCTCTACCCGTATCGCGACGGGTCACTTGCTGCGTGAATGACCAGGTCCGAGGTCTGACCGACCAAAGTGGCGGTGATGGTAGCGTGTTACTGTTACTCGTAGAAAGTTTCCCTTTCGCCGCGGATTGTATCTGTGGAGTGTTGCGTTTCTTTCGAGATCAAGAAAAACTCGAGCGGAGTGATAGTCAGCTGACGTTTTGGTTAACGTCGACTTGCGGTGCAAAGAAACACGCCACTGTCAGTGCGCTGCCATTCTCCGCCGGCCCCAGCACGTCTGCTGCCTGTGATTTCACTTGACGGGTTCGATCACCGAGTGACCGCGAAGTGCGCGGTGTTTTTTTCGAAAGTGGCGGAAGAAGAGACGACGAAGTCATCATCTGCGGAGACCCGCGCGGGGAAATAAGTGCTCTTGGCTGGCTTGTGTGCTTTTCTTTTCTCCGCATTTTCTTGTTTGTGTCCCCTTTGTCTTTGGTTGTGCGTTTCACCCGGAGGCCGCCAAACATGAGTGTTGTTCAACCCCAGCGTGCTGCGGGCCTGTGGATACCGTTCGCCCTCGTCGCCGCCAGCACCGTCATAGGTAAGTAGGTCGCAGGCACCGGCGCAGCGTGACGCCTGTATGGCACACCGCTTTCATCTCTCTTTCTAGCTCATTTTTAAATGCTTTTCTTCCCCGCGAAAGGACTCAGTCGGGAAACGCTTTCATGGTCGGTCTTCTTTGAACAGCGGGAGGCTAGGGGCGTACTGGACAGAAAAAAAAAAAAGCTTGCCCGTTTTTAGCCATATTCACACTGTCTCCAACGTCGTCACGCGTCAATGCTGCCAGAGGGGCCTTGAACCACTGTGCAGCTTTTTCGGACGCTGTACACAAACAGGAAACAGTAAGTTACTATCAGTATACCTGTGCTGACAGCTTCGAAGATGTGAAGTATGTTATGCGTGCACCTAGAAACTGATCACTAGTGATGACGCAGTCGTATGTGTTATTGCGTCTACGACGACGTCGACAGTATTGGTCCACTGCGCCGGTTTTCTTCGTTACCTATAAGTTCTGCGACAAATTTCAGCAACGCTACTGCGTTAACTTTCGCTGCTGCTCTTGGCCCCTGTCTGTCGGTGATTCGTTGTAACAAACACAAAACGTCATCAAGCGAAAACGTGTAGCCTTTTTCAAATGTGTGTCAGACGTATGAAAGAGCTAAGAGGGAGTATTTTAGTAAAGAAAGTGTCATACTTCTTCGCTTTTGTCTTCACTTATGTTAAAGACTGTATTCCTGCGCGCTCTAATATGCCCAAAACCACACAACCTTGACAGCGCGAAAGGCCCCCAAGGGAATGCGTCAGTCCGCGCTTGTGAGCACATCTAGCTGCACGACGCTAACTAAATCCGTGTTCGAATATTACTTTGTCGTGCACAGCCCAAGTTCTAAAGGCATTACTTAAACCGAGCGGCTAAAAACAAGCATACGCCGAGAACCGTGGCGATCCATGTCAGTGCGTCCACAAAAACTACAGATTTCACCGCCGTGTTTGTGACAGCGAGTTAACATCATTGGATTAGAATAGCGATTCGGGCAAGTTGGTGTAAGTTCATGACGGTGATTGCAGCAAAAAGCACCGAAATGCGGAATGACACGTGTGAGGTTAGCGGAAAGAACAAATGCAGCGCTTGGGTTTCTTTTTCTTTCCGCTAAGCTCGGATTTGTCTTTCGTACTATGGTGTTTTGCGCTGCAATCATGCCATGGATAAAGTGAACACTAAGGGTTAGATCAGTCGGCCCTGACTATTACGCTTTACCACTCTTGACAGAGAAAAAGAAAGAAAATGAAGTCTTTCAGTGCAGGATTGAAGGAATGCATAATGCAATAATAACCAGATGAAATTTGTGCGATGCTGGCGATGGCAGGGAAAACATGTTATGCATGCCCACGGCTCACTTTCAGCCTTAGTTGCAGATACAGCAGCGTATGATCATTATAAGCAAAACGCAATCTGTGAGAGCGGCGGCGTTCACCACTAGTACGAGTATTGCATACGAACACTGAACTTACGCTTCGTTTTAATGAGCTCCTTGATGAAAAACTGTGTGCACCGTGTTAAAGCAGCAAATTCCGACAAGCAAGTGCATTTAAAGTGAAGTCGGGATATTTTTCGGCCTTCTGCCGGAGTCTGACCTGGAGGATATCATCCACAAACACGTTCTTTGAAACACGTGTAACAACCGCAGAGCTCATTTTCTGTGATCTTAAGTGCTCATTCTCTTTCCGTATTACTGTGCAACCTCGAAATCAGTTCTTGCCCAACACTAACGGCAAATGGTGAATGCTGACTATCGCTGTATCTGTACCTGTTATGAGAATAGCTATAAATTGACGAGCTGACACAAAACTGACAATTGAGTGCGAACGCACCGGAGCGTTTTGTCCTGGCCATTGTCAGTGCGTCACATCAGCAGTTTCTTACTTTTTAACTTAAACAAAATATAATTTTTGTATATGAGCGAAATAGAGCAGCGGATGGTGTACTGCTTCCAGCCTCTGCAGTGACACCTTGGTTAAGCCTACCTAAGTGAGCGGATCACGGCCAGTGCACAAAGTTGTCTCGTACGATTTGACAGCGGCAGTAGCATAAAAAAAAAATCAGACAAGTGGCTCATGTTGCAACTAAGAGTTAGAAATAGAACGCAGAGAAAAGGGTTCAACATGAGAAACGAGCCTATACTATAAGAAAAACACGGCTGTTTCATTTTGTGTACTTAAAATTAAATAATGGGAAGTTGAGTGCCAAAACCACGATGTTATATGCAGGCCGTATTGGAGGACTCCGTTATTATTATAACCGTATGAGAGTCTTTAACGTACACCCGATGCACGGTACATGAGCGTTTGTGCGTGTCGCCTGCAGCGGAATGCTGCCGCCGAGGCCAGTACCAAATCCCTCGACCTCTTGCTGAGCAGCGTACGGCGGCATAGTCAGTGAGCTGCCACGACGGGCTCTTTTCTACTTCTTTTTTTTGTGTATGTGTATGCGTATTTTGCTTTATTTTCTCCACAGAGGGCATCAGCCGCCACCACATGCAGAGTACTGTAAAATAGCCTGGTAGAGTCGTGCTTAAATTCTCCATGAAGCGCGAAGTCTTATTGTCAAGTCGAGAAAGCACGCACACGTCACCACGAAGCCCTGTGCAAGTCATCGTTCTGGGGGCCGAAGTCGAAGAGTCTGCTCTTACGCAATGTTTTTGGCGTGGACTCCGTGCCGTCAAAGGGCTCATGCTTCCCGTACGGCGGAAGGAAGCCATTAGTGAAATGAAGTAAAAAGAATAGCAAGACCACCAAAAGATTCGAGAGAACAGTAACCGTTACACTTTCTTTTTATTTACTTTATATTCTCTGCTACTCCTGAAACTCAATTCGTGCGGCCTCGTGGAAGTAAAAAACCGATTTGAGGACTTAAAATTGTAATGACCCCGCAACCGTGCAGACACGTACAACTTTTGTCACGAGTGGCGAGCACGGATGTCGGAGAAGCAGCAGCTTAAATGCGCTTCCGAAAAGCGCTACTTGCGAAGTCACGTACGGACAATCTGTCGAAAAGCTGGCGTGGGTTGGACCTTTTTCGGCAGTGAACGGACGATTTCTAAACTGAAAATAGGCACAAAGAAGTCGAATCATTGCTATGTGAGAAGGAGCGGCCGTCACACATTTAGGGTGATTAAATGTTTATTTTCCCACCATTACAACTTTTCGCTTATGAATAAAAAAGCCTTTGCGTGTATAAGTGGGGTCACGCAGTGCTTTGTCTCATCTCAGGGGCGTAAGCTTAAGATCAGATTACAGTAAAGTATGTGTCCCCGACCTTTATCGGCTTCTACAAAAAAAATCAAGCTTCCCCTTTGGCACTAACTTCTTTGTCGGTATTCGTCCACTTGTAGGTTCCCTATGCACCCGCTTTCAAGTACAAAAAACTCCCATCTTAATTGTCAATTCAGTCAACAGAATCATTGTGGCCTTCGAACTTGCTAGGGTATTTAGCGCTGTATTTACTGCTTCGTTCTGCGAATTTTAAGACGACCCAATGTTGAGCAGTCGTCGCACTTTCAGTTACCCCAACGGCTTGAAGTTGTGCAGAGATGCATGTTAAGCATACTGTATTTCCCTGTAGCTTCCAGATGGTGACGAAACCCCACGAATTAGTTTTCGTCTTGCTACGGAGGTCGTAAAGCCGTGAGGTACAATTTCGGCGCCTAAAATATATCCAAGCTGGGGAAATTAAACGCGAGAGCCTGTTAAAGGCAGAAGCTTCTCAGTGGCCTTGTCACCACGCCGTTCGGGAAGGCCCCGCCATATCCTCGGGCGTGAACGCGTCGCACAAGATAGCTTTCCTGAGACGAAGATGTCCCTGATTCGTTCGCTGTTTCCTTCTATTTTATGTTTACACATGGTTAAACGGCAAATAGCAGTTGTTTCATGTCACGTCCGCCAGACAAGTCTCGAGTCAGTTCGGCCGTTTTAACAAAAGACCACAATGACCACGTGACCTGGGGCTTCCGAGGGCGCGTGCATTACGCTCTGAAACCGCATTTTTTCTCTACACTTGAAGGTATTCTGCGAAATCTCGTCATTGTTTAAGGAGATTTTTTTGTTCATGTTTGCTTTTGCGTCCACCTCGTGTATGGCAACCGAGTTGCGATCAGGTGCAGCATACAAAGTGACCCTGATGAGCTCGGAGAGGGCGTCTCCTCCTTTCAAGGTTGCGCTATGCGCGGCTTTTATCGGATAGAAGTCTCGTCCGGGGGACATTCGCCGCAGCCTTTTGTAAGCAAGGCTGAAACTTCGTTTCACGATGCCGGGTTTTCCTCTTCTGCGAGTGAAACCGAAAACACCTATGTCGTGTCGGCCTTAAGTTTTATTATTGAACCCGAGGGGAAAATCATTGACGCAGAGGGGTGTTTATATGCTTTTCTGGGAATGCCCAGACAGCTATACACGGCTGTATTGCTAGCCACGCATGTCACGTTTTGTTCGCCTAAAATAGCTACTACACTTGGCCGCAAGCACCCCTGGATGGTTGGTTTCACACAATCACCATATCTTGTATCTGCAGACAGACCAAGCCCTTTCAAAATTCCGTTCTTCTCGCTCGTGCCTTCGACTCCAGCGTGTTAGTATAAATGTCTGCCGTCGTTCCTGATTCCCCCAGCCTCTGTTATTCTCTGCGCAAAAACCGTTTCTGTATAGCAGAAAATCATTGCCCCTTACGTAGATTATTTGTACCGGCGTTGCGGTGGGACTAGTTGGTGCTTATGCATGCACGAGGCCATTTCACCTCGGAGGCGTGTTCGTTCTCTACCGTTCTTTTCATTACTCTTTTGTAGAGAGAATAATAAGATAAAGACAATAGCCGAACACGGAGTAGCAATCTGAAAGTACGGCGCTGATTGAAGAAGCGATCAGCGCTGGTCCTAATTAGACAAAGCTGATATGTTAATTATATGCCGTTCTTTTGTTTCCTGTAAAATAGATCAATCTGGTTGACAGAAATTGGCAACCTTGAGAGAATACGTTTAGCTGCGCCTACGTGAAGTCAATTGACGGATCATTCCAGCGTGTCGCGAAAGCTATTTCTTGCCTCGCGCCACGCCTGTTGCCAATCGTCGACGCTATTCCGCGTTGTTTACGCGTCAGCCCTCGCACACTATCGCACACCGTCGTCCGCTGACTCACAGCGGACGCTGAGTCGCTCCGTTGCCAGTGCTTGCCGGAACCGGCGGGAGTATTGAGTGGCGACTCAGAGACGATCCAACACTCGCTCACTCGCGTGGCAAGTGCGCACGTTCAAAGCTACAGTCCTAGAAGAAAAGTCGATTGGGTCGTACGAGCGACGTCACGCAAGGCACGGTTGGAATGCGAAAACCTGTACTCGCGTACCGCGTGCATACATGCATGCCTTCGCACTCACTTTGCGTGTTGCAATCACGGGCTCTCCGCAAGCAGCGTTAGTTTTCAATATATGTACTCGTTTATTTTCTTTTTCTCCGTCATTTGCTTCCTTGTTTGGCAGCTGCTGTTCAAGCTCTCTCGCGCTTGCTCGTCCTGAGTCACGAACGAGTGGGCGTGGGCGTCAAACCGTGTCTTTTTTTCCGGCGTGCGTTTCTCTTCGACCTTTGAGTCACTGTAGCGCGCGTAGCATTCGGGGAAATCCGGTGACCGCGACCGTTACGAACAGGTGTCCCAAGCGAGATACCGAACGCACCTTTGCAGCCGACGCATTCGTTAGCGAGAGCTCGACAGAACTTGGTTTAAAAGCCTGACGCGCTAGAAACTTGGCGATTTGTAGCGCAGAGGTGATAGTCATCTTGATTTTTTTTTCAACTTACCTCGAAGTACTTATCGGAGACGTGCTTGCGGGCGCGACTCAGCGTGTGGATATGTGTTTTTAATTCACCGCTCGTCATACGATGGTTATTGTGGCAGATATCGGTGGGTAGATAAAGGACACGGGCGCTCGCGCTTCTTGTTCATCACATTTGCCATCGCTTCGCGCTTACGCACCCTTGCAACGAAGGTGTCGTCGAACTTACAAACTCCGATAAAACTCCCTTGTCGCAATAATTTTTTCAGTACGTAATTAATTTTAAGCAATGCGTCATCGTTACTTGGCCTACAGAAGCTTTTGCGAAAAACTTTGTTTTTGTTTTAACTCGTATTCAGTCTCTGGTTTCGTATATAGACCTGGTGTTTTGCCTTGTAAGAGCGAATACGAACCCGTAAATTTACATCGCTACGCCTTCTTTCTTAGAATCGCACTAGGAGGACTGTGACGAATTTTTCAAAAGTACCACAAAAGCTATTATGAGCCTGCCGCGAGAAGCCTTTGTCAGCTCTGTTTGAAATATTCTTTCCTTGATTACTATAGGTAACTTGTGGCCCGTTTTATTGTGCCATAATATTAATGCCATTATAAAAGCCTCATTGTTAATTATCTTTTGTTGTGTTATTGGTATATTGAGCTTATACACCGGAAACACGTATTGGTGGGAGGGAACGCGCAGCTGTCGCCGTCGGTTTCATTTATTTCGTAGGTTCTTCTTACAAGCACCTAACACGAACCTTTGTGGAGCAGATATCGTTTTCCTAAGTACATTTTACTTCCTCAGGTCTATGAACTAGCGGGTCGCTCACATCATCTGTCAGTGCGCTCGTCATGGTAGTGCGCACTGACGTTTGTGATCAGGAATTCTCAATGCGCATAGGTCAGAGGAACGACGACGACGTCATCCATGTTAATCTATATCCCGCTCTATCTTGACAGCAATATGGAACATACGTGAAACGAAGCCGCTCGCAGAGCAAACATGGTATACTTCACTGGCTTATCTCGAGGGCTCTTCTTACGCTCGCAAGTTCGCCTTGATCGATACAACACACAAATGTCTGTCCTCCTATTTTTTTTTAGTTTGATCTTACTTGTATATTGCTCTCCAATAGCTGAGTCATTAAAGCTTCTCATCAGTTATTTGGAGATAGCCTGAATTTCGACAACAAAATTTAATATACAGTTGTAGCCAATAAACAGAAATAAATGGGTGCATTCGTTTATTCGTCACGTGCCACCACCTTTAGCATTTAATCCCTGTGTCTGTGAAGGGAGCTGCCGCCTTGTATAAGCCCTGCTTTGTCGCTCCTTCTTTTACGATTAGTACGAGTCCACCCTTTGTCTTTTAATGTTTGAAAGTGATATGCTGCTGTAATAAGTTGAGTTCAAGCCAACACGGCATTATTACTTCGTGGCACCATTGGTAACATAAGGTTTCATAACTCAATCAATCAATCAATTAGTCAATCAGATAAGTTGCAACGTGACCATATGATTCAGACCCCCCCGTTTTAATGGCCGAAAAATCAACTTTTTGGCTACTGTCCCGCTAAATGCGTTCGCTCTTACCACCTAGACGTTCGTGCACGGCAGCACTCCTGCGATGTTCGAATAAATGGTGGAGCTTGCAATAAATGTCCACAGGAGCCGGATTTTTTCACACTCGAGCGAGTTTTGCGGCACGTCAGCCTAGCCTTAAAGGTCACAGCGCATGGTTTGGACAATGTGCTTAGCCTTCCCATATACGATAGTCTGCAAACAACAATCGTTGCCTAGGCACTTTGCCCACCGTTCATGTCCGCAACTTCCGCCATTCGCCTTGAAAATAGGCGGGTACATCAAGCTTTCGCGCGTGGGCCTTAGGCCAATACGCTCTGCAGCGATAGTGTATCGAAGTGTCCTGAGGTTGTACTTTTGGCTATACGCGCCTACGGCCAAATCGCTACACTAAACCTAAGGCAGGCAACAGAATATTGCTAGTTATTCATGCGACTCGTGTGAAGTAGTATAACACATGGCGTGCGTTACGTAGCACACACTGTTATTACTTTGCAAGCAGGGCTGTCGAACTCGTTTTATGTCATAGAATAACATGCGACTTGCTTCACCTTGAACAGCGCCTTGGCACGTCTAGCATCTCTTTGTTCCTTACGCACATGCACGCACATATTGTTCATTCTGGATAAATTAGTTATGCACTATCCAAGTGTGCACATTCGTTACTACGACCTGCGTTTTTCCACAATCTAGCGCTTGTGCATCGTATGCCTCAGTACTCAATGACATTGTAGAGAGAGAGCGAAGGGAGGAAGGAAAGGCAGGGAGGTTAACCAGACTGAACCCAGTTTGCTACCCTACACGTGGGCGTTCAGAGAATCACTAAGATGGCAGCGTGTTAAATATATTAGGAAAAAGAAGTGTTGCCTACAGTTCTTTAACCTTATAAAGCTGTACCACAAGATTACTTGCTTTCCTTCCTGAAGAAACATATATATATTTAAAAAAAAAGAAACTTGGGCAGGCAATGACCAGCTAAGCATTTAGAAAGGTCTGCAGTAAATAACAAAACATTCCGAACCATGTTTCAACCTTTTGAAGGGTATAGGAATGGGGAATACGGCCTGTCGTAAGCAGAAACTTTTTAGACGCTGCAACAGAGCAGCTGAAAATACGTCGGAAATCTTTTCAATGTGGCCACAGCTAAAGTTCTGTATGCTACAATAGAAAATTCCTCCGAGTTAAAAGCTTGCTTCGCGGCGTGTCTGATGCGCTAGTATGGATTACATTATGCAAATGAAGCTAGCAACTACGTATTTTCTTTTTCTGAGCACGTGTAGGCCTCATGATCAGCTCACAACACATGCGTGTTTGCCTACAGCGGCAGGTCGCGCCTCTGTAGCGAGGGTAATTCCTTCAGCGGTCATTGAAATAACTTGCTCAGCCGGTGTTATTGGCATTCACGAGCTGCTCTCGCGGCGCGCGTGCTTGAAGACGTGCGCGCCATAGAGTTGCCTGCATAAATTACCAGAGATAGCCTAACTCTTGGTGCTGCGCTTGATCACCAACCCTTGGAAGGATTGTTACTGCACTGATATTTCTATACATAGCTCTGGCTTTATTTATTACGCCTTATTTTTCTAAATTTCCGGACCTTTCATAGTTTAGTAAACAAAGTTAGGCGATTATAATCTGGGCAGATACAGATTCTAATCACTTAGTTGTGTTTAGAAAATTATGAATGTTCTGTAATTTAGCGATTGCAAGTTGTTGCATTTGTATTTTGACCGCAATGGTCGATTCGCAAGGTTGCGAATTAGTTTGAAGTCAGAAAAACGAAGTTCAGAAAAATCTACGAGCGCTGGTCATCATTCGCGTGCTGGCTGAACCTGCATGAATGCAGCTCCCGTAGACACCAGTCCAGTTACATCCAATTAGTTTTTTAATTCAATTTACGGTTTGCTTTCTCAACAACGCTAATTTTTCACGGCGTTCTTTCGAATAGACAGTGAAGCCTATATATTGACACGTATACTTCTTTATCTTTATCGGGCGACCACATCTCACCGCCTAACAAATGTTATCGCACAGCGCAGGACGCGCCTGCATGTAAAAGAAGTTTCTAATGTTATCGATGGTTCCGTCCACTGTCTTTCACCTCAACTTGTGCGCGACGCGAACAGTGTAGAATTCTGTGGAAGACACGCGGGTCCCAGCGGTTACTCTGGAACATTCGACGACTGATCTATAAAAGCCGACGGGCTTGACCCGCTGATCAGATTTTCGACGATCGCCGACCGTGTTCGCCGCTATTGTTGTGCTATTAGTGTAGCCTGTTTTTTTGGGTACATGTTCGCCTAATAAAAGTTAGTTTTGTCTTTCACAGTATTTCTACTGTGAGCTTTTAACCAAGGAATAAACATTTTTATCGGCTACCACTTAATATGTATGCACATAAAAATATTGCAAGGGATGTCGTTTCAGGGTTTTGAGTAATAGGTTAATTATTAATCAAGCCCAGAGAAAGAGAGAGAGGGGGGAGAGAGGGAGAGAGGAAATGCATGGAAGTTAACCAGAGGCGAGTTCCTGTTTTGGCAGCCTGCACTGGGGTGGGGGATATGTGGGGTTGTAAAGACGACAAAGAACGAGAGGAGAAAAGAAGTAACAAGAAAGAAAAGGAAAAAGAAGAAAACAGGGAAGAAAAAAGGCGTTCGAATCACAGGAGTTCAAACAGGCCGGTAGATCTCAAGAAGCGCAGTAGCGCTTGCACGGGATTCTGATGCGATGTCAAGTCGCGTCGATGTTTCAGAATTCTTTCTTCCGACAGAGGCTGGTCGTCCAACTGGTTCAGCACGACGGAAAGCGATTGTCTCTGCGCACTGTAGTGCGGGCACTGGCAAAGAACATGACGAATCGTTCCCGTGTCGCTACAATCGCCTCGTGATGTGGTGTCGGCCATTCCTATGTGAAACGCGTAGCCATTGGTAAATGGGACGCCCAAACATAGCCTACGCAAAAGGGTCGCGTCTCTTCAGGGAAGTCTTGGTGAAAGTCCGAGGTTTAAGGTTGGATCCAGGGTGTATAAACGAGGGTGCATAAAATGTGGTTTATTCCACTCTGATGTAGTTCATTGGCATGCAGGAGGGCGCAGCATCTCTGCAGCATTTGATCGATATGCGGTTGCCTTCTCCATGAGCTGAACGAGCAGCTTGATCGGCATGTTCATTACCGATGATACCGCGATGACTTGGTAACCAGTGAAAAATTATTTCATGGCCTTTCTCAATCAGGTGCTGTATGGCCTCTGTGATTTCGAATACGAGCAGTTCATGCGGACCGCGACTTAAGGCTGATAATAAACAATGTAGTGTCATCTTCGAGTCGCAAAAATCGACCATTGTGTGTTGGTTCGCCATTAATAAAGTGTAGCGCGACTCGAAACGCTGTGATTTCTGCTGCCGTCGACTTTGTCAAGTGAGATATTTTCAACTTGATAGTGCTGGCTTTTGCTGGAAAGATGGCAGCTGCGAAAGAGTTCTTCGGCAGGACGGAGCAGTCAGCGTATATTTGGTTCCAACATCTATAATTCTCATTTAATAGAAGTAAGGCAAGCTGTTTATGACATATCTGCTTTTTTTCCGGACGCCAGGTATTGTCAGGTTGATCTTTGGTTGAATGAGACACCAAGGAGGAGCGAAGATGTCGCTACAGCTGTGAAGCAATATGGTATAGCGTCACGATCTGCAGATACCGGTCGGCAGAACAAGGCAAGTGATCTCTCACAGGCAGAGAGGCTAAACGGTGGCAAGGAGTGCGGGCAAGGTGCGTTACGTGCACTGTTAGTGCTTCACCTGTGATGTGGGTCTTAATGAGGTGATCTCTGGCGATTGCAATAGTTGCCGCCGTCGACGCACTTCAAGGAAGACCTGAACAAATTCTGAGTGCCTCAGCCTGAACGCTTTGAGTAGTATGTGGGCTTGCTTTACTTGCGTTAGTCAATGCTGGCAAGCTGTACCGCAAGAAGCGGGGAAAAAGTACAGCGTAGCGCTTGTGGACATTTCCCAGGTCTTTCCAGAAAAGAACTTCAGAAGGTGCCAGATGCCTGTCAACCACTTCATGTACAATACAGGACGGCTCCATGAGATAGCTCTGTCAATTATGACACTCAGAAGTTTACAAGGCCGTACAAGTGGTATCATCTGCCCATTGAGTAGCACTATAGTACGTCATGGGCATACGCGTAAATACCTCAAGTGCACATTTATCCGATGAAATCTCGAGGCCTTGATTGCGGAGGTAGAGTGTAGCCTGAGTGGCAGATTTTTGGAGCCTTAATTGCGCGTACCTCTAAGCGTATCACTCCGGACGCCCAAACGCATCTGTCGTCCGCGTACATTGGTAATTTAGCTGTTTGAAAGCCGATCTAGGAGACCAATCAGTGTGGGGTTAAACAGCGTAGGACTCAGTACGCCACCCTGGGGGACGCCAAAGTAGGTGTAATGTATAGGAGTGTACCCGTCCTCGATGTTCACAAAGAAAGATCGCATAGAGAGATCGCTATGTATCCATCTAAACATTCCGAACACCGAGGCCTACCTCTTCGAGAGCGGCGTGGATGACTTTACGTGTAACGTTGTCGTACAAGCCTTTGACGTCGAGGAACAAATAAGTTCAGAGACGTTTACATCCTTTTTGGTGCAGAACGTAGGTACCCAGGTCGACGACGTTATCAATTGAGCGGCCATGCCGGAAGCCTGCCATGGCATGTGGATAGACGTTGTGATATTCCAAATACACTCATGGTGTCCGAGAATCATGTTCTCCATCACTTTGACCACACAGCTCGCCAATGCACTTGGCCGATACGATGAAAGCTCCAACGGAGAATTGTCAGGCTTCAGTAGCGGAACTACGCGACTAGCCTTCCAGCTTGTGGGGAATGTGCGACTTAGCCAGGATTCGTTATACATGTCAAGCAGAACACTCTACGCCCGCTCACCCAGATGACACAGAGCTCTGTAAGAAGTTCCGCCCAGTCCTGGTGAAGACGTACGTCTGCGCAAAGCTAGCGCCACCTTGAGTTTACGGATGGAAAATGGTAGATGAAGGGGGAGGGGGGGTCACGTGGTGGCAGGAAGCTGATGGAATATGATAAGTTGTTGTAAGCTGGGATTTTCCCGGACAATCTGGTACAGAAGTCTTCTGCGACATCAATGTCTGGCCACTGTTGGAAGAGGGCCAGAGCCTGGAATGGAGGCCGCTATAGAGGTGGTGTCCTATGCTCTCGTGCCCTCCACCATACGTGCGATAGCGGCTTACGCAGCTCTAGCGATTCACAGAAAGCAGTCCAGCTTAGCTAACCGACGTTGGATCTTCTTTTGTAGGCGTCTGGCAGTCCGTAGGTGGTCTATCGACTTCGTGAGTCGGTATTTGCGTTCGGAACGTCGCTGGATTGCTCAAAATCGCTCTAATCAAGAAAAAAAAAGAGAAAAACTGATTTAGTGTAGCCGTCTTTAGTGCCACTGTAGTCGAGCTAGCTATCAGTCTTATTTTAAATGTTACTCATTCATTCATACACTGATGTCATGGTCATTACAAAGAGTACCGCGAAGGATCCATCCAACGACACAAGGCGATAATAATAATAATCATTTAGAAATTAGACACAGATGGCTACTGAACAAAGATGTTGCCTAAAGCTTGTTTAAGATGTCTTGGCTTTGAGCGGAATGGTAGTTCCATTCATCCAATGATGACGTGTTTTACAGAAAGCATCAAGAGTGTTGGCGTGAGATTACGAGCGACAAAAAAATAACGACAGAGGACGATCGCCAATAATTTTCGACTACCATAATTATTTTACCTTCAATGATCGCTGAATACCATCTACATTGAAATCGCACATCCACTCGGCTTCTACGTGTAAAAAAGAGTTGCTCAGCTGCTTTGATGATAGCGAAATCATTGTCAAACCAGTCACTTGTTTCTCATTTAAGCAGCTCAGTGCCAATGACTTCGTGTCTAGACGTAGTCACAGTCACGACTCTTTTAGACCATAAGGAGATCAAAACAATAACGACAACTGCCGTGTAAGGTAACTGAAACTGCTGATACGACTAAATTTGCTGCTTTTTATAATTTAGCCATGAGCTACAAGCTCCCTCATCTGGGACGCCCAATGGTAATATTCAGAATGATGATAATAGATGCTTAAAATTTGTTTTTGTAGATACACTGGATGTCCCATTTATGGAAACTTCTTTAACTGCCCTTCGCTTCTCTAGTAGCTGTTCATTGCCCCCCCCCCCTTTCTTTTTAATGATTTAGTGTACATGCCACCTGAGCGTATACAGAAACACATCACCGACACCGTCATTACTATAAATTGCTCAGTCTTATGGAAGCTACGGTAAATATCCGGTTATAAACGTGGTGAAAATTCACGTAACACGCTGTTTGTAACTTGGGTCCACCGTTGGCTATGTCATTAAAATTTCCTAGCGTTGCACAAGCTGACATTCCAGCGCTTGATAACGTACTTTTCTGGGTCGTATTTACGTCTGGACCTTTGTCAAATTTCGGCTGCGCTGATATTAGCTGACGGAAGCTCCATTTTCGTTAACTTTATTTAGTTTCCTTAACGGCGCCCACCCTTTTCTTCAATACTGGACATTCAAGGCGCTGCGTCAGTACTCGCAGTACGTGATTTAAAAAAAAAAATATTATTCATTTAATTTCAAATATTTTTACTTAAATGTGACATAACCTAAAGCGACTTACATAGGTGTGGGTGCGAACAGCTTACAACAAAACAGAAAACTTAATTACTTTGAAGAACTGAGCGGAACATGGGTCAGTATACACTGATTTCAGAGAAATTAGCGGTAGGTTGTCTTGCTCAGGTCGTAAGTAAAACAAATAAATGTAGGGAATAATGCATACAAATCATTGCAGGCATTGCAACACAATGTCCGTCTGTCGAACCATTGTCTATATTGCGGATTTTCTTTACGGTAAATTGGCGACGTTGTGTTGCAGGGCCTTCTCTCGCTCAAGGACGGAAAAATACATCACCCTTGTCCACCTATTTGAGCATCACGAGGGAGTCACGGAGTGGTAATCGCGAATCCGCTTCTTAACGGGGCTCAGCGCGTGGTTAGGTTTCGCGCGAAAGTGGAGCTTCCTACTGGTGGGACCACTGGTTTTCATAAAAAGCTATGGTGTCTGCCGATTCCGGCTTTGATGCCAACCGATTTGATGCCATTTCTTTATCGAGTGGCGCACTCGACTGTCGGACACATCGTGCGTTGCCCCTCCTTTAGCAGGGACTGGTTTCCCTTCCGCCAGGCGCGCTGGCTTGGCATCTCCAGAGGTCCTTGCCGTTTGGCCGCAGGGCGTGAACTGTGGCGGCGGCATGCCGCGCCGCCACAACCACCACGCGTCGCTTCGAGGCTGGGAGGGGAGGGGGGGGAGGAGGGATGGAGCGAGGAAGAAAGCGGGCCCTTCACTCGTCTGCTGGTCGCCGGCTCTCACCCCTCTCTTGTGTTTCTGCGTTTCTCTTTTTTGTTTTTGTTTTTTTCTAGTGTAGCGAACCTGCGCCCTAAACGCTTGCTTTCGTAGAGCGTGTACGTCCGTCCCGCGCACTCGTACAATTCTTCGGAGCCCGCCTCACGAGCGCTTCCTCCGCGCACCCAATTTTTGCCCTCTCCGTGGAAGCTCCGTTGCGCTGGCGTGGCCGGCAGTAGATGGCCTTGAACCGAGCTCGCATTGGCAGCCGGCGTTCTGTTTTGTGCCTTGGAAGAGGTTCCTACGCGGAATTTCTTTTGTTACATTACGTTCTGGACTTTTGCTGTATGTATAGGTAATTTCTGTGTTTCTTTGCACCTCTGCGCCGCCGTTAAGTCGGTACGGCGTTGTTTTACTCGCGAATTTAGTTGGTTGCCGTGTTATTATTTTCTTTATTTAACTGCTCAGTAGCCAACAGCGTGGCTAGAAATTATATATGGCAGATCTTAGTACGCTAGTTGTGATTTAGTGTCTATATGGACAGCGGTGTGCCACCTTATTCTTCAGCGCGTAGGATACTACCTAAGGTTATGTGCTTTGTATATTATAGCCATGCACCGATTGGGTGTTAGAGGAAATATTTGGCTTCCTAGTCGCAACTCGATGCGCATAAACTATTCGTTAGTGGCATATCTTTCTCGCGGGTCGCGATCTTTCTTGTGGGTCGCCATTCCCTGTACTTTGGACGCTTCCGGGAATCGAACTTCAGTCCGTTGCGGAACAACATCACGGCCCCTGTAGCTGTTCTACAAAAGTAGGTCTTCCTGGCATCCCGACGCCAACAATTTTCTCGACGACTGCTTGCGAAGAGCGAGCCTCCTGCGGCGCCGAACCGCTCCTGAGAATCCCCTGCCAGTGCCCCTCCGTTTCCAGCTGCTTTCGACACGACGGCGACCCACTCTCGGGCGCAACAGAAACTTGTGGATTCTCCGCACGCCGCACGCTCACTCTCGATGCGGGAGCATCGGTCGGCCTCGCGAGCCGTGTCTTGTTGTTGGATATTACCGCATTTATATCCTTACTTTCTTGCGCCTCTTCCTTCATACCCCCCTCTCCCGAAAGGCCGAAGGCCTCGCCTTCGCGTTCTCCTTTCCTTACACGTTGCGCACACCATGTCCAGCCCACCCTCCTCCTCGGACACCGGTCTTCCTTCCTATATCTATCGGGATCCCTCTTCCATCGGCCCCGCTAATCGGTGTGGGCGTGTGGTTCCGGAGTTGGTGCTCGCACAGCATCTCGTTCTTCTGCTGTTGCTGCTAATGCTTTCGTTTCGTTGCTCGACCCGCGGCAACTTTCATCGTTATTCAGTAGGGCTTGACCGCGCCACCGTTTTTCCACGTTTTCTTATTGCTCGTTACTGTACCCGAGCAGCAGCGGCGTCTCGTCTCAGTTTGCTCGGCTGTTGACTCCCGACGGTTGCCGTTTTTTTGCTTCAGTTTTGTTTCCCGTGCTTTTCGCTTCGTCCCAACCTTTCGCGCAACCTTTTGCTTCGTCCGCGAAAGATCGAGGGGCGGGTGCTCGTCATGAAGCGATGGGTGCACCGGCCTGTCTGTCGTGCCGGCCATGTTGATGCCGCATTCCTTTCCTGGGAAACGAGCGACTCGGGGCCGCCCACTAAAGCTCTTTCTTTATTTACTAAAATTTGCTCTGTTCGTTTTCGGCGCCCAGATTTCATCCTCCAGTTCACCTTATATTGTTTTCCGTAACATCTTTGCGGTGGTGTGCGTGTGTTTCTTCTGACTTCTTGGGCTTATACCCTGCCATGCGGCCAATGGCGGAGTTTTCTTAATTGTATGAACATGCATTTTTTTAGATTATGTTCTAGTTATATAAAAAGTACAAAATTAAGAAGGCGAGTTATGCAGGGCGATGTCTGGTAATTTATATGCGTGCATAAAAAGAAAACACATATTTTGAAGAGAAATACGGCTGTGACTTTCTTTGTCATGCTTTCCTTTCTTTAGAGATACATCTTTTGTAAATATTTCATTTGCTTTCTGTGGCGATCTATCGTCAGATTAGTGCAGTCGTTAAAAGCGAGCGTATACTTGAAAATCTTTTTGGGAAACGTAAGTTGCAATTCTAGGAAAGAATGCTCAATGCAGATAACACCGGGGCATCGCAGTCTTTTGACTTCTCTATTTATGTGAGTCGTTTTTGCCGACTTTAATTCTTGGCTACAAGCTTCGCAATGTTTCGGTCGGCTCATTAAGTTTGGCATCCATAGTTGGCCCACGAAACAAGCTGATGGTGGGCGGGCATGGATAAATTTTCTTTATTATTTTGTCCGTTCAATTCAGCTATGCCAAGACAACAAATTAAGTAGTGAAAATCATTAAGGAAACCATAATAGCGCGATCATTTACTAAGCTCCGCTAACTAGTAAAGGGAGGCACAAAACAGAGCACTAGAACAAACACAGTTCCGTAAATAAGCGAAAGCGCAGGCAGTTACGACGATAGGAACAGTAGTTGAGTGTTGCAACATAGCTCATATAGCTCCACACAGCTGCGTAACGCAATGCACAACTACATAATTACAATCAACAATTGAACACAACACGTATTTGCCCTGATGTACTTGGAGAAATTAGCTATAGTGGTTTAGACATGAAGATCAATTACGAACATAAGATTTTTGTACATCACAAATGATTCCTAAAATTACAAGTACTATTTCAGTAGCCCCGCTGTTACTATCGACCAGTTCTTTTTTATTTTGTTTTTGAAGGGCTAATAAAATGTTAGTCTGATAACATTACTTGAGCCCTCAGTGCCCACCTTGAAACATTATAGACGGTAAAACACGCGCGCACACACACGCACAGAGAGAGAGACCAATTGCTGTTTCGGAATGTCGACTAAACGTTGGATTGAGCCCGCATATATCCCGTTGCTAGCTAAAGCGTATTACTTGCCTGTCGTGTCCGTGCGTTATGTGTTCAATATGGCGGTCGATGGGAGCCCTAGCGAAGCACGAACCGATCTGCGTGCAGACAACGGTCCTTCCGCGTCAAATGCGTTGTTGCGTTGCTCGGCCGAAGTAGCACGTGGTGCTTATGTGCCAGGTAATGGGTCCTGATGGCAGCTCGCGGCACGCTAAGCGTACTACGCTTAAAAGCGCTTTGCCTTATATTCCAGCACGGCATGTGTTGGGCTGTGGGCGAGACAGTCTCTTTTTTTTTTTCGATTCTTTTTCAGAACATCGAGCGGCCTTGATCGATTGCTTCCAGGCGCAATATAATTCTTTTTGTCCGTGTTTTACATTTCACCTCTTCGGAATCATTTCTTTCAGATTTCTTTGTTGACTACTTAACCGCTTATCTTTCTCATGTTCCGTCCTTTCTTTCTTTTTGTCGTCTGAGCGTCACTCCCGCTGTTATGTGAAATAGCCGTAATGAGAGCCTGAGGATCTGGGCGTCTCTGCCGCAGTTCTTAATCGCCGTTTAATGGCCTGCACGCCAGAGCTGTTTCCTCGACGCCTGGAGGAACGGCTACCATGCCGTGGCTGACTGCATGCTGGCGTTTCAGGCTATGAGTGCAGCGTCTTTACTGACGTGTGGTAGTAGCTGAAAAGCAAACAGACTATCGGAAAAAAGAAAGAATGCTGAAGCAAAAAAAAAATATAAATAAATCTGCTTGCGAGAGTAAGTTTGAGGAGTGCTGTAGCTTGTTCGGCCATTTTGCCCCTTTCACTCCTTGTGGAACGCTTCTGTTTCCGTTTGTCTGACTCGTCAGCCCTCTTACGTTTTAAAGAGCAGCTCTTTGGCGCCCGTTCCTGTGGCAAGCGTCGGCGTAACCGGAGCAAATGAATACAGCGAAAGACGAAAGTCAACGCTGAGCGCAGCGGGGGGATGAAAGATGCGAGGAGGAAGGTGGAGAGGAGGCTGCAGATGAGGAGTGGAATAACGGAGGAGGGTATAGCGAAAAAAAATTCAGTGCCATTCCACTCTGTGAGGGTGGGTGACCAGCGAAGCTGTTTAGCGCATGACACACATGTGACCCAGAATATTGAACAAAGGTATGAACATATTTATTATCCTAATATGTGGTCATCGTGGCAATATAGGTGCGCACACGCATTCGCGTATCACCTCTGTTTATTAGTGTGTCCGTCACGTAAGACAATAAATGGATCATACCCCCTTAAGCTATGGCTCATACCCCCGTAAACGCGGCCTCCCCATTACGACGACAGAAGAGAAGTGAAATTCTATGCTGGAATCTCACTCACTCACTCACTCACTCACTCACTCACTCACTCACTCACTCACTCACTCACTCACTCACTCACTCACTCACTCACTCACTCACTCACTCACTCACTCACTCACTCACTCACTCACTCACTCACTCAATGAGCGCCAACAGAGCCAGTTGTGGAAGACGACGAGGCTCGAGCCATTGTTGATGATAGTTTTTTGTACAATGAAGCTACCTGTGGGGAAGACGAAGGCGAACGCGCGAGCAGGGACACTAGCGCGTTTGCGAGGTTGGCGCCAAGAATTTTTACAGGGAAGCTATATATGGCTACGATTCCATGCATTTTTGTTCTCCGTGAACGAAAACTATCATCATCAATGACTCGCACCCCCGTGAGCAATAGCTCAGACTCCCGTAAGCAAGCAAAAAATGCAATAACCTATAGTCCCGTAAGGTTCATGGCTATTCACTTTGCCTGAATTATATGCTATGACAGCTCCCCTGATGTCGCTGTCGGTGATTACGATGTGTATGTGTCGGTACCGAAAAGGAAGTGATTGGCGCGTTCCGAGTTACAGACATATCGCTTGCGATGCCACACCGACCCGCCCCAACCGACCACCCCGCGGTGGCCGGTTACCCTTGTGCCTGGAACCTCTTTGGGTCCCACATTTGACAAGGGCAAGGGCGCGTTTGAGAGCCCCAAGGCCACAGAGGCACCATTGAGCTTTGACCCTTTCTGCACTATCACCAAGATCGGCCCGCATAATAATTCGTTTTTGTCAACATCTCAGACACATTTTTTTTTCAGAAATCCTAGCCAGACAGCTTCGCTGTAAAAGGTGAGGAGGAAAGCGGAGTGCGGGCACGGCCAGCGCGGAAACAAAGCGCTGCGTGGGCTTCGGAGCCATTGGGCATGCACGACTTCGCCTCCGGCGCCGCCGCCGCTAGAGAATGCGTGCCGTGCCAGCCACGCGTTCCCGTGCTCATGCTTGCTTTCTGAACAATGAGCGGCGCAACCGGTGGAAATGCTTTGTCTACCGCTGCTGCTAAACGAGCTGCCCGAGCAGAGGCTCAGCGCCACCATCAAGAACAACTTGTGCTTGAGAATCAAATTCTTTGCAATAATATATCGCGAATTCAAAACACCTAAACAAATGCGCTCGAAATTCGCATTAGGGAGTATCGTAATTGTCGGTAAGATTTTTTTTGTTGTATTATCGCCGGGACAAATAAAAATAACTGCGGTGCCATGTGTTCGCGTCGCGCCTTTCTAGCCTGTTTCGACGTAACGCGCGGACTCCAAAAATCAGTGTCGTCATAGCAACCCACTGCGCGTTCCACAGTGATAATACGGTCTGAATTGTAAAGAAATTGTCATTACAACAACGACGTGTTGATATGCTAAGTAACCCGCAGCCTCACTAGAAACCGGGTTAACAATCATGACCGAAATAAATCTACTATAGGCGCGGTCTGTTCAACTGAAGAAACAATGTCTTGTCTAGTGTCTCCAAGGATAGTGTCAAAACATTCTACGGTTACACTGACGTTGACCTCTCCAACGAGGGCTTCGTTAGGCTCGGTCCTATACTCTGTGTTGAACTGATGCTATTGCGCATGTACGCCGGCTCCAATGTGCCAGGAAAGATAGAGCCCTCTGCCTGCTCGCAATTGAAAAAAAAAAAAGTACCTGTTCCGGTGCCAGAATGCAGGAGCAGAGAGGCGTATACCAGGGGCAATAAAATTACAAGTTCTGAGAGTAGTCATTACAGGAGTGGCCTGATGACTCACTGGCTAACAAGGTGGTTTCAATTATCATGCGCACTGCCGGAAACAATAGATCATTGCTTCCCGTCTGTTCCCGATACACCCAACAGCGACACGGGCTAGCTTCTTGCGTGTCGTTGTTCTACAGCCAGTCATTGTCCAGAAGGCTAATCATTGGCCAGTGGAGTGACTAACGGTGTGTTCAGGGCTAATAGTGCATTTTCTGCGGGACTGCAGTTCCACGGTTGGGTTCCCGGTCTCGAGAGCCTCAAGTCTACCTGTGAGTGGGCTTCGTCGTTGCGCCTACGAATCGTCATAGTTACCATCCTTGTCTCTTTTAGGCAGCTCGGGCTGCCGCCATCGTGAACTGAGGATCCCACCTTGCTGCACGTTTGCTGGAGAAAATCTGTACGACGGCATAATAATCAATTCTAAATAAGGCTTTATTTCTTTTCTCTCTCCTTTTGTAGCACCTTTATTCTTCCGATCCTATTATCTGTCCCGCACGTGCATGTAGATTCAGGCCGATGTGCTCCCATGCTCTTTCGTGCGCCGTGGAAAGAGCAGCGTTATAGTCAAAAGGCGAAGTTTCAGAGAGAAAGCATTGGTGTTCAGTCTAAACAAAATTATATTTGACGGAAGCTTTATGTGCGACCTCCTTTGATGCTGTTTGTTTGCCTGCCCTGGCTTAGTACTAGACGTTCTAATTGCGACTTTCGTCCTTTGATGCTTTAAGTAATTGGTTTAGGCTACTGTGGTATAGTTTCTGTGGTGCAGTAATTAGATTAGTTGGTTTGCATGAAGTACAGCGCGCCGAAAGAGCGGCGCATAATAGTATACTTGGGCAGCCATACTGTCTCTGGCACTTACTTACGAAGCTTCTCCCTGAAAGCTACTTTTTTGGACAATGTGCGTGGTTTGTTGCGCAATTTTGGAACCTTGCTGCAGCAATAATCGAAGGGTCCAAGCTTGACGGGGCCTCGTAGTACAGCTTTTCTGAAAAATGAGGGACTTGAAAAGAAGCCGGCTTCATTAGAGTGCAAGACGCACCCTGGGACTAATGCCGTTCATGCACCAATACTGGTTCTCTTGAGTCTTTGCAAAGTGAGATCTCGTTCAGAGGTCGCAGCGGGCGCCGGCATACCTTACGCGGGCGAGCGCACTTGACCTTGCAATGCCACATGCAAGCCAGATAAACGTGCTGAGAAGGTCAGCGGCGCTTTCTTTCGGGCGAAACGGCAGTGCCACAGACGTAAGCGACTGCTGGCCGAAATTGCGTTGGTGTTCTGACGCGCCTGAGTACCACGGCAACCGACTAATGCGCGTTGCGTCAGCGGCTATACGCCGACGCGACACGCGCCTCTCGTTTTGCCTCGACGTCATTGAATTTGCTGTGCAGGCGTCTGCCAATGGTCATTGTTGGGTTAGTTCCCGTGCATGCCTATACATGTCAAAGCTTTAGCTTTACTCAGACTAACACAAATAAACGAAGAAACATTGGAGAAATGTATTTTGTGTCCTCGCTTGTAGCTCTGTTGCGCTGGATGGCGTTAGGTCTAACTTGACGAGTGTTTTCCCAACAGTAAATCCCCTTAGTTTAAATCGCAAGCCAAGAAAGTAGTATGCAATCATGGAAGATTGTTTCACGCCCGTCCCTAAATGTCAGTGCAAGCCCGCGAGGCCATTGGAGTGAACGAAACAACAGTTCGATGTACATTTAGAACTTACTCTTTCATTTGGCTTTTAGCTTGTTCAAACTAATTCTGCTTTATTACTCACGTTGAATTATTCAGTGACGAAGTCGGCCTATACATGTATGGTGACAACTACGCCGTGGTCCACCCGCCGTGGTAGGTCCGTGGCTATTCCGTTGTGTTGCTGTGCACGAGGTTACAGGTACGATCCCGGCTGCGGTGGCCGCATTCCCTGTATTGGGTGTAACGTGCATTAAGTACACGTTAAAACAACTTTAAGTGGTCAGAATAAATCCGGACTTCCCCACAGTGATGTTTGTTATAATCGCATAGTGGATTTGGCATGGAAAACGCCAGAATGTATCTTTCTTTACGCCGTAGCCCATCCATTACATTATGGAGGTCCCCAAGATGGAGCCTCTGCTTTCATTCGCGCATACGCGTCTAAGTTTCAGCTGTGCTTTAAGCAACTTGCAGTTCAATTGTCCAAATTATATTGCACATGGAGCACCTGTGATACAGGAGAGTGTTTTAGATTTTGCGCACTCAAAGTTCGGGGACGCAAACCACCGAGCTTACAAAAGAACGAAAAAAAAAAGTAAAAAAAAAGTACAAAAGAACAAGAAGGCGACACTGGAGTTTGCCTTCTTGCGTATGCAAAGCCGCTTGAGTGTACACCATTTCTAAAATTTCCTAGTAATTACACTAGTTCCATGCTGCGCGCTACCGATGCATTTTCGGCGTGGCGTAACCTGTAGCGTGGTAGGGGTTACGCGAAGCATGAAGAAAGCCGCAAGTGGTGGATAGCTTCACCTATGGGTCTTCTTTTAACGGGTAAGCAAAGCTTAACACATTTCCACTGTAAATGAAGCGTGGTTACTGCACGTTATGAAGAGGACTTCCTAACTTCGGCCTGTGCGGCGCCAAAAATACCTCGAAAGTGCGTTCCATGTGGTTGTCCCTCTCGTATATTTCTAGTTTCCTGGCGCCACACGCTAGAGAAAGAACAGAGCGACAATGTAGGCGGCGGAGATGATAGATAGCCTGCACCCGACACTGCGAGGACCGCCGACCGGCGGCCATGCCTCAGCGCCAGTGCGACGCTTGTTTGCGTCTTTCAAAAATAAAAATAGGAAAATAATAATAAATAAATAAATAAAAATAAAAAATAAATAAAGCATCGTGAAGGAAACGCGTTGTCGCCCGTGTTTGCACTCCTCGCGTTGCACTATAAGTTTGACTTGGCAGTAAAAACAGCAACCACCCGATGCAGGATATACACGCGTATACGTTTCAGCGTGAGCCCCGCCTTTCTTTCCTGCTTTCAAGTGAACGCTGTGTTCCCCACTGCTGTGTTGTGCTCTCTAATGTAAGCACGCCCGAACCTGTTTGCAAAGCGCATTTGCTTCTGCTGCTCGCGTGTTTACCGACAACTTTCTTGGGTCTGGGTGCGAGTTCTCAGCGCACTTAATGCGCTGCTTTTCCAGCGCACCTGGAGTTTCTCGAGGGAATTCTTTGGAAAGCACTCTGCTGGACAGAATCACGCAAAATAGCAAAGACATAAGGGGAAAAGTCTGTTGATTCCATTGTCCTTGAGTGTGTCGACGGTGACGCGTTTATTGTGTGCCTATTATGGCACCGCGATTCCTTAACATTATGCTGCCGAAGCGCTATCGCTTATCGAGTAAAAGAAAAGGCAGTGAAGGGCATCGAGGTGAACTAAACAGGCGTCCAGTTTGCTACCCTACACCGGCAAGGCGGTTTGAGAGATTAAAAGAAAGAAAGGCGAGGAAACGGTGACGGTGTTGCAGTGCACCTATATACAGTCGGAGGTATACAAAACTTATTTTTATGTTCTCTACAAATTTCTTTTGTCGAGGAAAAAAAATTAAGAGGGCTTGTCCACGGTGTTCTGCTGGCGAATGGAAGTTCGAAACAACCCAGCGCTCCTTTCGTTGACGCACCCACCGTGCTGGCGTAGTGGCTTCGGCGTCGCTCTGCTTAAGCCCGACGGCGCGGGATCGAATCCCAGCGGCGGCATAGGTATTTCGACGGGGGTTGAATGCAAAAACTCCCGGGTACTGTGCATTCGGAGCACGCTAAAGAACCCCAGGTGGTCAAAATTAATCCGGAGTTCCCCCACTACGGCGTCTCTCATAATAATGCTGATTCTGGCTCTTAAGACACTAGAATTGAATTAATTTAACGTTTTTTTTCCCGCACAGTGACAAATCATTGTAGACGCTTACAGTTTATAGCGTGCCTTGAAAAGCGCGTGAAGCACCAAGCCATGATAAAAAAAAAAATTATGTGGTTTAACGTGCCAAAACCACTTTCTGATTATGAGGCACACCGTAGTGGAGGACTCCGGAAATTTCGACCACCTGGGGTTCTTTAACGTGCACCGAAATTTAAGTACACGGGTGTGTTCGCATTTCGCCCCCATCGAAATGCGGCCGCAGCGGCCGGGACTCGATCCCGCGACCTGGTGCTCAGCAGCACAACACCATAGCCACTGAGCAACCACGGCGGGTTAAGCCATGATCAGTTTACCCAAATATTGCCAAGCGGTACCGAGGAGCGCACTATAGTGAGACACTCAGCTAAGTCGTGTTATTCGTCGTCTGCGCCGACGTCATTCGTTCGCTGCAACAAAAGTCACTCGCCCAGCGCTGAAAAGCTGCAGGTACGAAGGCCTTCGCAGGATACGTGCGCCCCGAATGCGCGTACGTGTTGAAGGTAGGGAGCGGGCGCGTAGCAAATAACGAAGTTATAACCTCCAGGCAGCGGTTTTCCTGTCAATTCTGAAGAATTATTGCGGAGAATGTTCCCTAAGTATAGCAGGAAAGTGTGAGTTAGGAAAAAAAATGTCATCTTCTAGGTTGCTGACATGAGAACAGTTTTGTGGAAGAAAGTTGCATTGATATTATTATGGTCAGAAGCACAGAGCTCATCGCTCAGCTCAAGGCTGTCCACAGGGCCCGGGCCGTCGCCGAAGGACTCTGTCTACCGGCCCCGACCTGGGTGGAGCCGCCGGATTGATTTTCTTTCCCCTCAGAACCTAAATAAAGTTCTCACTCACTCACTCACTCACTATTGTCATTACAACTAGGAAAGCGGGAGAACGTGTGTAAACGAAGCGCGTAGTCATTCCGCAATAGATATTGTCAACATTCGCTTGCAACTACATCTCCTTTTCGACAAAACTGCGAAATCAGGTTTTGAAGAATACCTTGTTTTCATGAATTTAATCACTACCCAAACCTAAACAAAAAAAAACCGTTCCCCTCTTTCGCCCCTTTCAAAAAAATATTAAGATAAGAAAACAAGAAAGACAAAGAAAAAAAATCATTTGTACACAACGTCAGCGCCTTCGAAGACTTCTGTTGTTATGGGCATGAAACATCAACAATGTAGTTTCCGAGTCGAGCAGTTACGGCATGTTGACTGGCGTGGAAAAAAAGAATACTGGTTCGTATCAGGTGAGCCTAGATATCTTTCTCCGCGTTTTCTGTGGGTTCTTTGTTAGAAAAAGCGCGTTAATTCGACAAGTTTCGTGAATTGCATCGTTAACCTCGGCGGCATTTTCGCACGCTCGCGAAATGGCACTCATATAAGCGCCCACCCTTATTATTACTTTTTTCACGCTGCAAAGTGACATATGCGCTCACTCGCAGCGCTTTCGTCGTCCTTACACGCGCGCATGCGGCTTGATGGAGTACTCGTTGTTTCGGGGCCGGCGCCTATATGGCGCACGTGTGCGAATTGTGGAATGCGTCGGGCGCCTTCTCTCTGCAGCTCGTCGGCACCCTGACTCGTCTGTCCAACTTCGTCGTTTCCGCGGTGTTTTGTTAACTGTGGAATGATCGTTCGCGTCCCCAATTCTCTGTCTTCCTTTCGTAAGCGAGAGAAAAAAGAAAGAACAACCAGAAAACGTGTGCCTGGATTGTGTTACGGGTTTACAAGTGAACAACAAACTGAGCCGCCGAATTGCTATCTATACTCAGTGTAATGAAAGGGACTGACATAAGTCAGTGTTATTTTTTTCTTAACAGAAAACGGACAGAATATGCGATTCGTCCCAGCGAAGCCTCTCAGTCGTATTGTGCTTTCTACCGCGCCGTCAAAACAACTAGGGTAAAGGCTGTCTTGCATTGTTATTTTGCAAGGAAATGTGGCCCAATAGACTCGCGATCCAACGCGATGAAGTTTACGCTATGAGCAACCGACACATTCCGTCGCGCTTCTTTGACCTTTTCGTTGGCGTTGCATCGCGGATACTGAAAGGAAAATTTTAGCTGTGAAATTACGTTTTATTTTATTTTCCTTTCAGCGCATAACGATAGCGTATATTTGAGGTGCTTGCCAACGACCCGTATATACGTGCCTGATCTCATTCGTAACAAACGTAGAAGCCAAAACGATACTTTTTATTTTCTTCGTTGAGATTCCCGCCTCATGCAAGGTAATGACTGAAAACCACTCAAAGTTGAGCATGCTGCTACGGATTCGCGGTACGGACGGGCAAAACGCGTACACGACTAGAAGGAGAAGCACAAAGGCCTTTACGTGGTTCTATCTCGTTCTGTTTGTGTCCTTTCCGTCTGTCTGACGTCTGTCTTTCCGTGCGACGAAGCTATTGGCGTTGCAGTTGTCTTGCGATGCGTATAGAAAACCAATTCGGGCAGGCACAATGAAAGCCATGTGCCATGCAGAATCCGGTTGTCGCGAGTGACAACGTTACCCATGCAAAAACGTTCGAAAGCTGTTGTCAAACCTAGCCAGAGCACGTAAGGCGCGTTTCCTAAATAGGCCTCATTTCGCGCCTGGAACCGTATCTAGAAAACAGTCGTTGTTTCGAGAGAAAAATGAACGAAGCTGTGGAGTGTAAACAGCGCTTCCACCGGAAAGTTTCAGGCGGTCTGCAGAAAGAACGAAAAGGCGTGAAATTGTGCTTTCTTGTGAAGTCTGGCAGCCGCTTTGAGGGCATATGCACGGATCCGACTTTGTGTTCTATTCTTTAACGTTCGTTTCAGTCACGGACTGCCGAGTACCAGTTTTCTAGCATTTATAACGAAATCTGTCAGCCTTTCCGCTGAACGCACTTTGTAGTACGCGTGATTTACTTGAATAAATTCGCATACTTAAGCGTTTTACGTTTCAAGAACTCGTTAACATCGTGCGTGGTGTTTGACAAGGAGAAAACCAATACATAAGGTTTTCTTAAGAATCACGCATTAGGAATGCCGCTTTACATACCGGGCGGAAAAAAAAAACACGAAAAGATTTATTAACGCCATAAAGTAAAGAAAATAAATTGTCTCTAACTTTAGTTCGTAAATTTTGTTTCTAAACAGTAGCGATTCGATTCTGAGTCGCGTCACAAATGTGACGTTGTTCTTTAGTTCTAATTTTTTTTTTGTAGAGAATGGAGAGTGGTTTAAAGTTTGCAGGGATGTATGCTTTTCGTTCATCTGATAACGGCTGTGTAATGTTTTCTTATTACAAAAGGACTAGCTAAACAAGGCCAGATGGTGCCAGGATCTGTTACCCCACGTGACGCCTGTGCGAAAATTTTAATGTGACGTCACCGCAAGTCCTTGACTTTTACGTTGCTTTCTGGAATGCACTTGCCTCTATTCTTTGTTATGCTGACATCTTTTGTATTTAGCACGTTCAAAGTAGCAGTCAAGTTTAAATTTATGTTGGGAGATTTGTTTTTCATTCATCTGAAAGCGCTGTCGTTATATCTCTATAGATGTTTCCATTGGCTAGAGTCCGTTTACAGAAACTCAAATGCATGCTATAACGTAGTAGGTGTATTGGGAATTAGAAGTCGTCAAATGATTGGACGAAGATGAGCCCAGGATCTCACGTTAAAATAAAATTTAAAAAAAACATGTATAACGCACGTTTTTGCAGCTGATAGACTACTGTGTAGCCATAAGTTAAGTCACACAAACAAATTCGGCCGTGGGCTTTGGATGTAGCTTGTTGTCATGGCATTGATCATTATCTTAATGGAAAAACAATAAATCGAGACGCGTCATCGTGCACCAAATTTCAGCCATCTTGACTGACACTAGCACTCAACTGATTGCATTTAGGAAAATCATGCGACTTTGCATTACGTACCTAAGTTCCGTATGCTTTGCAAGTAACGTATTTCAGAATCTAGCAGCCTCATACGTATTGTACTTCGCGCGCACTTCTTGCGGGAATCGGCGATGACGTCTCAAGGCTCCCGCGTGATATTGACTCACCGTGCCATTCAGTTAACCGTCGTGACATATGCTTCGCCTACGTACTCAGATTCACAATAATGGGCTGCCGTAGTGAAAACTTCGAGGCTTGCACTGGCGCCCTCAGGAGCTCTCGAAACTCTATTCGTGAGTGCGGGGATGACGCTTTCTTGGGGAGAGAGTAGCCTCTCAGGGACGCATGCATTCACACTATACCGCACTTTTGATTTGATCACGCGTCATCCGTAGTCCCCACTTCAATGTCAGGTAAATGTGAACGAATATATACTAATCTTTATTGCCAGAGCACGTCGCCTGTTTCACGAACTTCCTGCTAAGTGCGAGGTCACACGATCGAATACCGACCGCGGCGGCCGCATTCCAATGGCGCGAAATGCAAAAACGCCCCTGTGCAATGCATTGGGCCCACGGTAAAGAACCGCAGGTGGTCAAAATAATTCCGGAGCCTCCTCCCCACCTCCCGCTTTCCACGGCGCGCCTCTTAACCAGATCGTGGTTTTGTGACCTAAAAAAATAAAATAAAATAAAAACAAGGATTCACCATCTTCGTAGTGCTTGTCAGCATTACTGAAAGTAGTGCTAGTTGGTATGAGTTCATTTCAGATGTAATGGCGCCACAGGAACTAAACGAAGTCGGTAACGGTAGGCCCATGGTGAACACGGCGCTTGTAGTCACTGTGTCTACTTTTTCTTCATCAGCATTTTGTGGCGCCATTACATCAGAAACTATCATCGTCACTGTGCTTGATCATACAGAACAACGCCAAGCAGGCTGTACGGTGCGTCGCCAACTAGTGGTGAGAGACTAAAAAAATTTTTTTTTCGCCTTCGCTTTCACAACAGAGCAACGCTGCCGAGAACAATGCATCATCTGTGCGCGACCTTCACAATTCACACTTTCAGTGGATCGTGGCACTAATGCGCGTGCGTTACTTCTGCATTTCCTAAATATCTCTTCTTGTTCGGCGCGCCTTCAACGACGCCGATGTCACGGGAATCGGACGGAAACCGTCGGCGGAGAATGTGACCTCCGCTGCAATTGCGCCCGCCGCGCGGCTTGCCGTGCGGAAGCCGTGAATCCAAGGCTGCTTCGTCCCTTTCCCTTGGATATTCATGTATCGGTGCTCCAAGCTAGGTGCACGTCGCGGATTGCACGATTTCTCTCTCTCCATTTTTCCGAATCTGCAAGGCGCGCTCTTGGGAACGGGAAGCGATTAGGCAGCTGCTGTTTGCGTCCATAATCGAGAGCAAGGTCCCCCTTAATCGCGGAGCATGTGCGCGCTGCAGCAATAGTGAAAGTATATAAATTTGTGAAATATCAGCGTGCACTGAACAGCACTGCTTCACAGTTATGCTGCACTGGAATAGAAGCTGCAATCAGCATCAGTTCAGTAACTTTAATACTCGATCAAGTGAACGCACTTGTCCTTGCGTCTTGTGTCTCTTCGCGTCGGAGTATCTTCCGTTGAGTTTTGAGTAGAGAGCTCGCCTACTAGTTTGTGCTCTATTGCCTGTCAATGAACGAAAAAAGTGAGAAAAAGAAGAAAGAATACGCGTGGTGGGGAGAGAATTTTTAGCAGATGAAGGACGGCTTGTCTTCTTTTTTTTAATATTTGCCCTTGCCGTAATATATGCAGCGACGTCCTGTAGTGCGCTGCGTGCACTAAGGGTGCTGTAAACGGCCTGTGCCTGAATTCAGCTCTGTATCCACGCTGTGTTTGTAGTGAACTGGATCTGTGATGACTTGAACTTATATTCGAATTATATGCATAGTGCACATCTATGCCGAACGTTAACAAAACGAAGGATTTTATAAAATCTCAATTATCTTTGTAGATTCTTAGTTCCAGTTTGCTGCAGCTGCTCTTAGTGGTCTTGCATCTTTTCTCCTTTAATATTTTTTCCTAAGAAAGCATATCGCAAAGCCTGTACACATTTCAGCAACAGTTGTAGTCTTGTATACTTATGTCACTGTGCCCGAATTGGCAGGTGCTACGGCTTCATTCATGCCGGCGGCAGGAATAACTTACCTTTAACACTGCAAAATAAAGAACGCAATACACTACGAAGAAACGTTGAAGATTTCTGTGAGTATAACGCAGAAGGTTGGACGAAGGCGAAGTGTCTGCGAGCCGGGACGCAACTTCTCTAGCTCAGCTGTTTTCACCTTATTTCTGCGTCCATCTTTGGAGAACCGGCATGGTTCGTGGCGCGGATGGAAGTTGATGTCCCCGTACCTCAGCCGGGAATAGCGACTTCAGCGGCGGCTGCGTCTAGGAAGCGGACCGGCCTCCAGAGTGACACTGACGGGGATGACACCAGCGTCTACTCGCTCAACAATGAGGACTTCTCCGATGACGCCTTCGAGTTTGTACGAAGCTGCAAGGCGAAACTAAGACACACCACCAGGGCATCTATGTCTAGCACGCCAATGGTAGGACCAACTCGGAATACCGCAGTCAGTACGATTCTATTGGTACCAGACCTCGCTACGGACAACCTTAGGCGACTCAACAGACAGTCTGTATTGGTACAAATTGAAGCGGTGGTGCCTAAATGACGTAACAGACTTTAGAGTCAACACACAAAAAAATGTGTTGGCTATCGACGTCACACACGAGACTGCGCCGAGAAATTTGAATAAAATTACAAAACTAGGTGGCGTTAAGCTGCGCTCGTACATCCCCCTGAACAGTGGTTCCACTACTGGTGTCGTTTACGACGGGGACGTCTCCATCTCCAGCGCTGACTTGCCGATTCTAGTGAAGCCTGCCATTGACGGCGTCGTCATAACACATGCGTATCACCTCGGCACATCCCACTTTGTGTGAAAATTATTTTCAAGGGCGAGACTCTCTCTTCGCATGTCAAGGTGGGACAGTTGAGACACCCTGTGCGACCATTCATCCCATGACCACTGCAATGCCGCAATTGTATGAGGCTGGGACACGTGAGCGCCGTGTGCGAGAACACGAGAGTTTGCCCACGCTGTAGCGAGCCCCACGCTGCAGACTCATGTGCAGCCACCATTCTCAAATGCACCAATTGCCTTGAGCCCCATGATGCTTCCTCGAAGTACTGCCCGAAAATGAAGAAGGAAAAGGCGATCTTGAAGCAGACGGCCAGAGGCCATTCGTCTCGTCGGGAAGCTGGTGCGCCCGTTAGAAAGCGACGCTCCCGACGCCGTCGGACTTCAAAGAACGCTGATGCCTCTGTGAAGGGTACGCCCCATCCGACAACACCTCCTCCTCTGCCCCCTAGACCTGGCGCAATTCAGTCTAAATCTGACAAGGTCATGGAAGAGAGCAATCCGCCTACTAAAGCAACAGCCAAAGCCAGAACAACAGCGGAATTCACAACCGAAGCCGCAGCCGATGCCACAGTCGGTGGCACAGTCGGTGGCGCAGCCGATGCCACAGCCGATGCCACAGCCGATGCCACAGCCGGAGCCGGAGCCACGTCAAATTATACAGCTCGCACGGCTGTAGAGTGCACAGCGCGGGTTCCTGACAAAATGCCCGAAGAAGACCGGCAAGTGATTATGAGGCTCCGGTCTCTGATGAATACTTTTCGGTTGCTCTTAAATAACCTGTACACTCCGTCAGCGCGAAGTGCAATGCAAGTGCTAAGGGGGGGGGGGGGGGGAGGATGCTGTCAATTCAGTAGTTGCAACTCTTGAGTAAGCATCATGCTACATACTGCCACGCACTGCAACGTTCTGCAGACGCCCGCCGCCTCCTTGGTCTTCAACGGTGACTTCAACGTGCATCACGAGTTATGGGGAAGCACCAAGATTAGCTGCAGACAGCAGAATGGCGGCAACCTAACGTATCGGTGGAGCACTTGCTTGGACGTTGACTGATTTCCAGGCGCTTTGCTGCGTGCACACACAGTGTTCCGTTTATCCCGCTTTCCTCTTTCTGTTCCCCCCTTCTCTTCCTCAGTGCAGGGTAGCAAACCGGACGTTCGTCGGGTTGACCTTCCTGCCTTTCCTCTCTTTGCTATCTCTCCCTCTCTCTCTCTCTCTTGGTGGCTGCGGAAAATGTTAAATCTTCCTTTGAAAGAACAACAAAACACCGCACCGGAAAGCTCACACGAGCACCAAACACAGTGGACACAGGGGCAGTTGACACAGAGAGGCGGTAATTATGAAGCGGCAGCTGGGCCCGGCGTTTCGACGACGTCGACGAATCGAACGGAACCTTGCAGGCATGCATCGACGAAGGCACGCGGCCCTCGAAAGCCTGCGAAAAAAACACCGAGGGTCTCGCTCCTCCTCACAAACGGTACTACTTCCTCAGGAAGAAGTGTTGCCTGTCGAGCAGAGAGGCAGTGGCGATGACGGCGGCGGTCGCCGAGCCGTGAGAACCGGCCGAGAGGCGACGGGTTTCGCTCCGGCTGTTTGTGTGCGGATTCGCTAACGAGCTCGAAAGAGAGGGGGGCCGCCACTCTATCCGCTCGTGCAGCTCTGCGGCTTTCGAGGCCAGGTGGGCCGCCAGTCTGTAACGACCGTTCGCTGTGTAGCATATTGCTTTAGCGGAGAGTTTACCCCCCTCTTCTTCGCTTCTCTATCACCCCCTCTTTACCTTGGACTGCGAAGCGAAGGTTTGTTGAGCGGTGCGGGCGTCATGCCGACTGCTGGCCGATCGGCGCTCTTTTGTTCTCAGTCAGGCGTCTTTGAAGGTATAAGCACAGCATTTAAACCGACCGCGCCGTCGGCTTGTTGCGCAAAGCTTGGGCGTGTAAGGCGCTGGTTCCACCGACCGTGCTTTCTCGCTGGCTGGGCAAGTACTGCACAACAAACGTTGGGGTTCGATCATGACAGAATGTAACTGCAAAATAACATTTTTTCAAATGTGCGCCCGCATACTGCCACGCGAGAAGCCACGTTGAACTTGTAGGGCTAGAATAACTTCCATCCTGAGTTCCTTAGTTGCGTCGACATTGTCATGGGCGGCAGGAGTGTATTGTAGCGGCGGCCGCATCGCACCGTCGTCTTTGCTCATGGCACACTGACAAGCTGAGGTCCAGTCCGCTATAAACAAAAGACCATAATTCAAAGATGTGGCTTTCGCTGCATTTCGCGCTGTGGTAGCTATAATGTGCATGCTGCTTCAGGAAATCGCATCGTATATAGCCTCAGTTGCTTTCGCGCAAAAAAGAAAAAAAGAAAAACACTTCATAACTAGCAAGCACATCCAGCGCTTACAGCTTCTGCCCGAAGGAATGGTTGAGTTTCATTAAAGCTACAGAGCAAGCCATCGCTCAGTGCAATACCTCGTTCTGCTAGTTAAATGTTTCGCCGGTTAATGATCGCCGTTTGTAGCGACGCCCGTTCAAGTCAGGCGTTTCCAGAAGAGGTAAATTTTGGATGAAACTAGGTCGCCACGAGAAGCCTTCACAATTCTGCACGTCACTATGGTGCCGGAAATGGATAGTGTTGCTTTTGGCAAAAGTGCATCAAGTGGTGTAATCTTTACACGTCAGAATTTTTGAAGGCTACCTGCTAACATGTGCGGTTTGTGTTCGAGAACTTTCAAATTATGCAGAAAAAGTGGTCTATCAGCCGGGCGTCGTGACATTTCGTATTCGCTTGCATTACTTCTGCGCTGTTCAAATATTTCTCCTTTTGTTGCTGATGCCAAAGAAGATGTCATAGAAACACCAGCACCTCGGAAGTCTCATCGCACAATTTGTATTCTCAAACAAGTGCGGTACGCGTGCAGGTCACAGAGCTTTTATTTACCATCGTTATACGTGTACTCCTGAGTTAGTGGTTTACAGAGCCCCTCGTACCATATAGCCATCCAGCAAGCGTCATCCCCATCATCCCTTATGCTATATACAAGAAAGCCAACGCCATTCTTGCAAAAAAAGCAGATGCCATAGCAACCTCGGAATCGAAGGACAACGTTGCGAAACTAAGCAACTTCTCTCCGCATGAGGTCATTCCTTGCGATGAGGCTTGGTGTTAGTAGCCGTCCACCTTCCATCGCAAGACCCGGCTATTGACCAAGCCCTGTATTTGCCATCTCTCTGGAGCCTCCGGCAACAAGCCACCGCGGAGCAAACCGCTAGCGGCCGCCGGCGTTTAGGCCTGTAGGCCGATCACAACCGCCGCGTCCCGTGCCCTCGGTGCACGTCGGTGGCGTACGTCCCCTGCCGCTGTACAGTTCGCTGCCTGGATCCAACGGTCTACTTTTCGTTATTTGCCGACGGCCCGCTACGGCCGTCACCGAGGGACGGCGGACGTGCGCGTCTGATGGGCTTCATTATTTCGAAAGGACCCGTCGGCAGCCGCTTCGTGCGACGCCCCTCCCTTTTGTGGGCCGCACTTATTCGTTTTTTTCTTCTTCGCTTTCGATTGACTGGACAGTACGTTCGCGTGCTTATCACGACGAGAACAGAGGAAAGGAAGATCGGTTTCAGGTCCTGGGAAAGGGTCAAATTGGCGTAGTTGTATGGAGAAATTACTCGGCGCCATCCGCATGCAGCAACGACGACGACGACGACGGCTGCCGTGATATACCGTAGGGAGGACGAGAGAGAAATGCCGGGAATGAACGGACGTTAACTTGTTAGAGGGAAATGGGAACGAATTGAAAAGTACTACAGCGGTGTAGGGAAGGAAATAAATGAGGATTCGCTCGGGCACACTCGGCACATGTGTCGTACGCAGTGAGGGAACACGATTAAACGAGGAAGTGACTGCAGAGCGAGCACCGCGTACGTGTTGTACGCTGAGGAAAGAAGGGGAAATCGAAGCGACGCACAGCGCGGATAATGAGGCACGCAGAAAGAATGATTGCAGTGCGCAGAGCAGCACTGAAATTGGCGGACACGGGGATGGAGGAGAGAGAGAGGAGAGGGAGGAGGGATAAGGGCGAAGGGTGTGAGGAATGTTTATGGGGACACTATTCCCGGTGCCGTGCCCCGCTATTACATTTGTTTTGCGGTGCCACTAGCGCTGTTCCGAGGTGTCGTGGTCGGCGCCATTTAACGAGCGTGACGAGCCGTTATTGGAATGACCCTCAGCGCCACGGTGTGCTTGGGTATGTTTGCAGGGGGTTGGGGAAATGTGGCGATGGTAACTCCGTGGAAGTGGGGCACGTTGAGCAGCGCCGTCTTGCAGACCTTATATGGTTTGCGTTGCGGTGGCTGTTAGGCTGTGTCAATCACGTTGAACAGGGACAGATGGGCAACCCGTAGCCGTGCCTATGGTAGAGAACTCGTTTTCGTAATCGCTTGAAGTAAACAAAGTGAGGACTGAAGGGATGGTGTATTACAATGCGGTATGCTTTGCTTGGAGGCGCGCCGCAACATCGGGAAAGACTCGGAGCCGCGCGATCTGTCCTGTTTGAAAGGCTTTTCTCGAAAAGATAGCCGTTCTGCCTGAGTTCTAGAAGCAGGGGTTCTTATCGTGTCTGGTACAACTAATGACAAGTGAATAAAGTCGAGGATGAAAAGTAATCAGTGCTCTAAAACATAGTTGAAGCTCCACATTTGCGGCGATGGTGCCGCAAGGTTATGAAGAAGCATTAAGAATTTGAGCACTTACTGTCCCGTTTGCTTCTTTATGAAACTCTTGAACATGACTGCGAAACCAAGGCAACGGCCTTTTGCAAAACTCATTGCATATTTTCTTGTGGTGGTGGTGGTGGCAGCGGTGGTGAGTTATAGGAACAACCAGGTATAGCCTGGCGATCAAAGCCAGCGATTACTCCGCCCGAGTGTGTCTCATAGAATAAATGCGGTGTTTCGCCACATGTCCATCAGACCAGTCTCTCCTGACAATGCGGTAAGGAGACTAGAAGTTTCTTTGCGGGCCATAATTAATCCTTCGGGGAACTCAGGGTGTTGCAGTCACACATGTAGAAAGGCCTTTGGTTGCAGATTTTCCATGCAAGCGTCACTTTCACCTTGGACTTTTGGGCACGACCACAGAAAGTGCGCAATCTCTCCTGTCTCGTCGCGCGTCGTACAGTTGGCAGAATCGATGCGCCCCATCTTAAATAACCATGGTGGTGTACTAGCAGATTATGTCCTTATTCGACGTAGAAGTGAGGCTTCCTCTTGACGAAATCTCTTGGTTACGCATGGCATATGTGGCGGAACCCTGAGTGACCTAAAGTGGTTTCGAAGGTCAAATTCTTTAGCTTGATAACTCTTTGAGCCCTTGACTTTGGGAGGCTGATGGAGCGCTGCGTATGCAAGAGCATCAGCTTTCTCGTTGGCAACGATGCCAATGGGGGAGGGACTCCACTAAAACTTTACTGGCAAGGCTTCGTAGCCGAGTTCTTTCACGAGGGCTAGTGATTTGCGCGGGAACTTGATGAACGTGAACGGTAGACCACGGCAGAGTTGTTGTAACGTGGCCTTTGAATCCGTAATGAGAACCACATTCTGTGGAGGCAGTGTCATTAGTTTGCACAGAGCAGCAGCTAATGCCACGCCTTCCACAACTGTCGACGAAGCTATACAGTCCAAACGCCAGACCGCGCATATCTCAGAGAGGAATATAGAATGCAGTTGCGCAGCGGTCTTCGTCTTTTGCCAGTTTACAGCGATTTATGTATACCTGGAGGTGATTCGCGTAAGTCGTGTTCAAATGCTGCAGAAATGGTAACTTGGTTTCTGCAGCAGGAACGCTGCTCTTTGCCTGCAGTCGTGATACACCTAAGTTGCATGTGATATCCTCGAATGTCCAGGGTGGGTCTACCATTTCCCTTTGTCTCGAGTAGCGTAATCCTAAGACTCGAAGCGTGTTCAGTGCTGCATAAAAATGTAGGCCTGTGACCTACACATCTTAAGAGGGCTTTACCGGGCGAAGACTCACTCAAACGTGGTAGCCGGCTCATGAGAGTCTGGGAAGCCTGAAGTCGCAGAAGGCGTGACTCAGCTTCGTAGAACACTTTTGGTTCGATGCCGGCTGATGGACTCCCAAGCACAGCCGAAGACATTTGCTGTGTATGGCTTCTAAGCGCTAGTACTGATTATCTGAGGGTGACATCAGAGGTTGCTGGTATAAGATCCGACTTGTAACCAACGCTGTATGTAGCCGTAGCATCGATGTCTCGTGGTTGCCTAAGCGTATTCCAGCAATTCGCTTGAACACATGAAGCCTCTGTATCGATGACGCCACAACGGGGTCAACAGTGCGGCGCTTGAGCAGCTTGTGGTCCAAGGTAACGCCAAGAAATTGGACGTTGGTGACTTGTCGAATCTGGGGTCCTCCAAACTGTATATTCACCCCCCGCCCCTTTCTTTTAGTGCTTCCGCGTAAAATCACCTCTAGGCGACGGCGTCTATTTATGAATACCTAAAATTCGCAGCAAAATAAGGTATGAATTATGTTCCGTTTAGAATTATCATCATGACTGGGGATGAGGTCGTGGATGTATCACTGTTGCCGAGCTGCTGCTTTTGAACGCACGCAAGACGGTCAGCATTCGGTCACCGTGCTAGCTAATAGACATCAGAATACCGCGTGGTTAGTGAGAACCCAATTACTCTATCGTGCTCATAAGAACACTATCTGTTTGACCTAAAGCGAAGACGATGGGTATTGACGTAAACAATGCCATAAGCTCTTTTTCTGGTCAACATGGGAGCGCGCTTCGCCATCCGACGCCGCCCGTTGTCAGGATTCTCTGAGGCAGCTGGCGTATTAATTTTCCGCTTCTCCAGTTTCGATGTCCTCATTCCACACGAGAACAGACGCAGGAAGCGAACTCGGTTGTCCAATCCGGTTGCTTTCCACGCCCCATTCTCCGGCTGCTTCCTGAACCGGTCGATTTCATTTCCGTTGTTGCGTATCTTTTCATCTAAGATAGTGAAAATGCCAGTTGATACTTTCTTTCTATTTTTGAGATTTACGATAACACAAACCAGCTGGCATGGGTAGCTTTCCGATTTTCTTTGTCTTTTTCGTTTGTTGGTGCTGTCTGCTTCGCGTTTTCGTTGTCATAGGTAAAACTTCTATCTGGCTCTTCGACCAATGCCTGTGCCTCACAACGTTTTTACGTTTGCCATTTATACGTCCAAATGAAACGTTAGTCACCCTGCCTGCTTCAAATCTAGGGCACCATCCTATGGGGAAGTTTTCTCCATGGGCGTGAACCTTTCGAAGGGAGACTGGTTAGCTTGGTCTAAATTCTCCTCGTAGGTTTCCAAGATCTGTAACGGGCGACTATGTTATAACATTAAAATAATCTTTGAGGTAGCAGCAAGCGAAGTGCAAACCACATATTCGCTACGGCATGTAGGGAAGACAAAGGGCCTAGGCATTTTACATTCATTTGACGGAACTTGTAGCTTGCCAAACAGCAACGGCAAGAAGCCATCGGGAATGACTAAATGTCCAACTTAATCCAGGATAAAATTAATTATGTAAATAATTTTTATTGGCTAAGTTAATTAATTAGCTTAGCCGAATAATTTCAAGGTGGACATTTGTTCATTTTTGTCACTTGCTTCTGGACCAAGCACAACGGTTTACTTTTATTGTTTATGCAGCAGCAACGTTTTACTTTTCGATGCAAGGCTTCCATGTGGGTAAGTAAAACGCTTGCTTGGGCTAGATTGTTCATGCTTGAATGTGTAAAGAGCAAGGTGCGATAGACCAGGACAGAAGAAGAACACAAACGACAGGATGGGCGCCACTCACAACTAAGTTTATTTCGGCAGCAAGCCTGCCTTGTGTAGGTCAACCAAGCCATGTAAGACTTGGTCCAGTGTCTGCCCTTAACAAGAATCGAAATCCTCTGACACTTTCCGAAGTATCCTTGCTGTTTCTGTTTTGCGAGCTGCAAGTTCGTCAATTGAATGGGAAAAGTTTAGGCCTGCTTTAGTCACTGTATTATTTAATTAATTCAGTCAATCAGTTAGTCATCGCACTATACTTAAATGTTATGGTTGTTACATGAATGTCGTCCTTGCAGAAATACTGACTGGAGGCTTTGATAAGCATGGATGGCATTTCATGAATAATTACCAAAACTACAATATCTCCGTTCTAAATAGCTTTATATAGCACTAAAGAGCAACATTAAGTATATTTTGGCGAAGTTTTATTTCTTGACTTGATTTTAAGATATATATAGGAAAACGGTTGGTTATTAGCGGAAAATATTAAGGGTAAAATCACCCTTAAGCAAACTTCTCGTCGCTGGACATTGCTTCGAGTTCAATTGCATTAACCATCATGAATACGAAATATTATGAATGGCTTGGGTTTTTTAATTAAGGGACTGTGTGTACAACATAAAGAATTGCAGCTTGTGGCGTTGTTTCGGGCACATTGATATTATGGTTTGTATACAATATTTTTCATGGTCACTTGAAAGGGCTTTTTTACACCGTTAAGCGTAATTTTGCACCAAGGGTATGCTGCAGGTCACGCGAGACATCAGTAATCTGGGTCCCGCCACTGTCCAAGGACTGTTTGGTCGAAGGAGGGGCTACGTCTTCCGCTTATACGTGCACGATCTCGTTAGTGCAAAGGTCAAAAGTTATGTGGAGGGCAAAAGAGAAGCGGGAGAGTTAACAATAATGGACCCGGCTTAAAGTCCCGACGAAGAATGCAGAGAGTACGGAGGAAGGAAGATAGGGAGTAGCGGCACCTAATGGAGCAGTTGAAACTAACTATGCTCTAACGCTTAAGAAACTCTCTGCTAGGTGCTCTTAAGCAGGGGTAAGAGGCACAGTCCACGTGCATTGCTTCGGTTTGCACTCGCCGAAAGGCGGATACCGGCCGGCAGTAGGGATCTTTGGAGAGCTCGGTATGAGCTCACCGGGCCTCTTAAAGGAACGGTAACAGCGAAGGTCCGTTGCAGCGCTAGACGAGGGTGTAAGAAGAAGAAAAAGAAAAACCTTAACTATACACACACAATACAGTCGACTGCGGCTGACAGTGTGTACGACGTGTAATCGAAAGAAGGTACGTGGTCTCTTTAGAGAATGGCCTCTGCCGATCTCGGTTTCGTCAAGTAAAGAGCCGCCGGACAGAGCGGGAGCCTGTGCCGAGCTCTCAACCGCGATCCAAATTGAGTGGCCGAAGAAAATAAAGCCTGTCTGGCGGGCTAATGGAGGCCAAGAAGAGGGATGAGAGGGAAAGCAGGTTCCCGCGCCGCCATCGATAGGGAGCGGTAAGGCTAGGAAAGCGCGGCCCCCGTTTCCATTGACTTCGGACTCGGGCGCTCAAAGTGACGGTCTCCGGACGTCTCTGCAAATCCCCACCTCATCGGGCCATCCCTCTTAAATCCGTGCAGCACTGTACACGCTGAAGTCGTCTACAGCAAATCAGAGGTCGAAATTAGGATGCTGTCGCATGAAACCATGGCTCGAGATTGGCTGAGGCCACAGAGCTGGTCTGTGCCATCAATGCAGAATAGCGAAGGTTGTAGCTAATTTCGCACATTCTCACGCACAAAGAACTTTCCTAATTCGAACTATGCTGTTTGGCTTACGCGCGCTCCACATTTTAAAGTGATGTGCAGTTTTAGGCGAAACGAGTGTGTTTGTATGATGCACGGCAGAGCATTATAAGCACCTGCTGGAAGAGATGGAAATTGCCCCTTTATAGAAAATTGCCGCTAGAACCTGGTGAGAAAGAGGCTTAAACATTACCTATCGTTTAACAGCTCTGTATGGCATTAAATCAGTCACTGCGTATGCATTCGCCTGCAACACCAATCGATGACACAACCTTTCCTTTCGGTTTCGGCGAAACTTACTTGAACGAAATTGTCTTTTTGCCGCCTGCTTCGTAGGCAATGCTAGCGATGTTCGACCACTCACCGCAGTCGCGTTGCACGCTGTTCGAGTTATTCTCCGCCAGTGTGCTTGTGGAATAAATATGACCAGTCGTTGAAAAAATAATAATGAAAAAGAAGAACACGAGCCCTTAGCTAAGTGAAACTTTCGCCGCGACAAACGAGTGCGTCTTGGCGGAAATGTGTCCGTCAACGTTTATGAACCTCTGAAACTTGCAGGAAAAGGCTAACTGAAAGGCTGTGCACAAGAAGCTGCTGTTCAAGAGAATCGTTGCACAATAGAGAGAGAGAGAGAGAGAAAAAGAAAGAAAATGCTTCTATAAAACCAAGAAGGTTGGGCTGAGGAAGGGTAGCTGTGGTGATAAAGAGGAAGGGTTTCATTCATTTCATTTCATTTATTGATACTGTGAATCCCATCAGGGATTGTAACAGGAAGGGCTGTATGTCATACATAGGAACATGGTATAAGGTGTTACTTACTAAATCTTATACAATAAAAAACTTGGGCATATAACAATTTGATTACGTGATTATACAAGAGAATAAATAGAACGGAGAGGTTATGACAACGATAATTGCAGTTACAGAAACCAGTTACAGGGTCAGTATTGAGGTAATAACAGTCACGCAACAATCAAGGTTACAATAATGCCAACAAGAAAAGAAATGTATTGCATCACTGCCGTAATTATAGTCAAGCACAAACACCGTTAAAATAACAAGGCAACAAGAAACTACGTAAATAATGTGAAGAATTATTGCTGCAATGCGTATAGTTGATCCGCAATCAGGGTACCAAACGTATCTAAGGATGAGCTGTCAGTGATACTTGTGTTAAGATTATTCCATTCGCGTGTCGCCCTTGGAAAAAATGAGTATTTGAAAATATCAGTGCGGAATGAAAATTCGCTTAACGTGTGTGTGTGTTTATGACGATTTAATCTATTCGAGGACGTTGTTATGTATTTCATAATAGGCAGCTTAAGTTGATTGTGTATTAACTGATACATGATTTTTAGTCTAGCAAGCTTGGCTCTGTTATTCATGGTTAGAAGTTCTGCCCGTTTCAGTAATGCTGTTGGTGAGTCTGTGATGGAGTGTTTATTATATATGTATCTCAGCGCTTTTCGCTGTACCCCTTCAAGTTTTTTTAATCAGCTTGTTAGTAAACGGAAAGCAAACGGTGTTGGCGTACTCTAGAGCCGGTCTTATAAGTGTTTTATATGCGATTAACTTTGTTTCAGATGGTGCTAGTTTAAGGCGTCTGTTAATGAAGAATAGCTGTCTTATTGCGGTTGATGTGATATTGTTAACGTGAGAATCCCACCTGAAGTCAGATGTTAGTGTCACACCAAGGTACTTATGCTCATGAACAGATGCAAGAGGAATGTTGTTAAGGGTGTACTGGAAGGCTGATGTCTGTTTTTTTCTGGTTATAGATAATAGAACGGACTTTTTTAGATTGATATCCATCTGCCAGTCCTTGCACCACTGGAAAACTGCTGTTATGGCGTTATTTAAAGTTCTATGGTCATCAAGGCAGTTAATTTCCTGGAAACGAACGCAGTCATCTGCAAAAAGTTTGATATTCTGTGAAGCATATGCTGGTAAGTCATTAATAAAGATTAAGAATAATACTGGGGCTAAGACACTTCCTTGGGGTACTCCTGATGTAACGTTAGTTGTCGCGGACCTCTCGTTTGAAAGGGACAATGAGTACAGGTAGCGTATACATTGACAAATAAAATAAACGTCCGAAAGACCTGTTTAGGTGCATGAGCTCGTTCTTTGCATGCTTACGTAAGTGCAGCGTGTACGTATATCTTCGACGGATAAAAACAGTGCTCCGTGCAGTGCCAGCTTTCGTTCCTTCTGCACCAGAATTTCACATGGACGTCGTCGTTGGGACTAGATTGACCCGCTGCGTGTAATACCGATTCTCTGCGATATATCTCGATGGTATCAGTTCCCATCGATTGTGTACAAGATAAGTAGTTTTTTTGATATCACACTGTTTGGACTACATAGAAATCATCAAACCGCATACCTGTGACGTGGTCTTGCTTGTTGAGCCTTGAACTGGTGGCGAGTCTTACGCCACCAAGTTCTGTACATCACTACTAATGAAATCAACTGGAAAGTCGCCATTTTATTTATCCCCTCTTCTAAACGGGCATGTAACATTTCCGCTTTGCTTCAACGTTTCCTATTCGCGCTCGGTAGATTCTAAAAAAAAGACTAATAGGCAGGCTGCGCAGCTGCTCAGAGCTACTGTGTCGGGTAGTGGTGCGTGAAATGCCAAGCTTAAATGTCATAAGAGTGAGAGAAGGAAAAATGACGCGAACTCCACTGCTCATCCGTAAAAAGGGCGTCGAAGCATGACGCCAGAGTGTCGCTCGCTGACGGCTGCATGTGTCGCTGCGGGAACCATTTTCAACTCCACGAGGCTAAAATGACGGCCGCTAAGCGATGTAGAAACTCGTCCGTGTAGGTGGGGTCCCCGTAAAAGCAGAGTGGCCTGTGTGTAGGCGTGCGTACATATGCGCGGGAACGTTTAGCTACTTTTTTTCTTTTCGTATATTCTCGCGCGCTCGGCTGGCACGTACATTAATGGAGTCTTCCTGTATGTTTCCATAGAGCGAAGTGCATTTCGGCAACCCCAAATAGATGGGATCGAAGTCCGCAACGTTCGTGTTTGTGGAATAAAATATTTCTAGACTTTTACTGCGCATCCTTGCTAGCAATGCGTCATATGTCAATAATTCTTTTTCTTGATTTCGTGCCGTATCGTACAGTAATAATCATTTATGTGTGAGGACACTGCTCCCGAATAAGCTTTGTTGCACGGAACGTATGGGCCCGTTCTCCTTGCAAGATGCGCCATGGTGTCGTGTGGTCCGCCGCGGTAGCTTAGTCGTTGCGGCGTTGTGGTGCCGAACTCGAGGTCTTGGGCTCGATCCTGGCCACGGCTGCTGCATAAAAGAACTTTAGTGCTGTGCGCATTTTAAAGGATCCGAGGTAGTTCAATTTAATGCGGAATCCACCACCACGGTTTGCCTCACAATAACATTGTGGTTTTGGCAAGTCAAACCCCATAACCTGTGCGTAATGTCGTGCGTAGGAAATCTTGCACGTGGATGAAAAAAAAAATGCTTCTGCGCGTGCACGTTAATGACTTTGCTGCTACGCTCGTTTTATACCTCTTTAGCACTTTTTTAGAAGATAATTGCCAGAAACTTGGTGAATTATTCTTCTTTGTCACAGCAAGCGCATTATCGCAAGAAAACCAACTCCACCTGTTACCTCTAGAACTTGGTCTCAAATGTACAACAGTTCCCACTGACCACTCCCTCGTCCAACCGCCAATGATCGGGTCAGTAATAAGGGACGCATTTGGTATCATACTTCAAGTAACCACACACACACACACACAAAGGCAGCCGTGCTGGTCAAACCAATTCTACAACTCTCAATTATTGTGACGAGTATTCGTATTAATAAACGACGATAGTGCTTTCAAACATCGCTTCTGTTTTCAGCTGATGTCTTCGCTTTTAAGTTTTGTAAGGAAGCTATCATTATCGACGTTACCAGCGGGGTTATGTTCGCTTCAGGACCAAGTCCTCTTCCGAGGACTGACCACTAATGTTGCTTCACTGACAGCTGCGTTCGCGTTGAACAATTCAGTTGCATAATCCCATGATTCTCATCACTCCAGCTGTTTCTACGTTCTGGTGTACTGCAGTGAAACACACCGCCACAAATAGTTTTTTCAAAGCACTCTTGGATTCCAGATGCTTTAAGCGAAAGGTTTGTGAATATGGCGTTTGTCGCGTAAAACTAGAAACAAGACACCTTTTGTGTGAGCTGATTTGCGACTGTGATCATTGCGTTATGTCTGCGACGTCATCTAACAAGAGCGGCGCTCCTTCTGAAAATAATGCTAGGGCGAAAAAAAAACACTTCTGTTGGGCATTCCTCACATCCCCGTATAATATTGTTACGTGCTATTCGAATAAGTTCATGTAGACACTTCGATTTAGTGGGACATACCGATAGGCGGCCTCTGGCTGATCTGAGGACGACGACGTGCGCTGCTGCTGGATGTTGGCTAGCTCCCAAGTTGGCCAGTGCTTGCTACCTCTTGTATATACCCCGTGTAAATTGTTTGCCTACTGTGCTTCCACGTAACAATATGTAAGCGATTTCGGCTTACCCGTGCGACGTCACACGTTGAAGTTCATAGCCTTTGTCTCATCACGGAGCCACTAGGGGAGTAAGATTAGCACCGTAAATTGCAATGACAATAGGTTGAACGTATTATTAAGCCTATTGCTCCCTAATCTGACAGCTGAGTGGTTCAGCTTCCACAAGGTTATTGACGTCCTGATAGGCCGCTAAGTAAGCCATTTAGCTGGAAGATTGGTGGTTTGCCTCGCTTCACTTAGTGTCATTTTCAAGCATATACCTCCTTTTTAGGTGCAATTATGTGCGCGACAATGGCGCGATGATGCTGACCATATCAACAGGCGATTGTCGGTCAGCTCGGATTAGCGCATTTTGAAAATAAAAATGAAGTATTTCGTAACTTGCGTCTTTCTCAGTGATATTTGGCAGACGTATGATCACCGTCTAAAAAAACGTGTGCTTGCATATTCTTTCTTGCAGTCAGTGCAGTTTCACAGGCTCTCTTCTGCTTTAAGGACAGACTTCGAGGCATCTCCTGTTACCGCAAGCTGTGGACCTTACATACACTCGGCCAGAGAGCAACGACTCTACAAGAGCTCTTTTGCGATAGATTTTGGGCTTGTTGGTTTAACACACCGATTTGAATAGCGTCATGAAGAACAAGGACGGAAAGAAGATTACAGACACTGGACAGTGTCTTCTGTTTTCTTCTGTTGAAGTCGGAACAAGAGCTCCAAAGAAGTGAATACCAGCGACGGCGTTTCAGGAAGTTTCAATGGATGTTTCAAAGAACGGATGCATTTATTAGCTACTAGCAAGTGATGCTATCATGAGAAGTCAACAGACACCAAGAACAATATAGGGGGACTTTCCAACCTACGGAACGTTGTTTTTTTATCCACTTTCATTGCCATTAATTTATCATTTCTTCAATTCAATTAGTAAGTACAAGTAATTTCCCCTAGTTTGTCCTTGGTGTCTTTGTTTGTTGGCTTCTCATGATATGATTAATAAAAATCAGGCCCTTCGATTAACCCCTTTCTTCTCGTTCTAGCCAGTGATGCTGAAACTCCTCACTTGCAGAGAGAACAGATGCTCTTTACTAAAAACTGTAGAGGATTGCCTGACATGTTAGTCCAGGTGAATGTGAACATAAATGGCATGGTACACGGAATGAAATACGGCACTTAGCGCACACATATATTACGCGGATAACACAGCATGCCGGATTGAATTATCTTGCGCAGACCAGTGTCTCGCAGAAAAGTTGAAAGTGTCGGGCAGTAGAATGGAGATAATAAGCTAGGCTTACTCTGCAAGTGAATGTATGAAGTCGCTTGCACTGTAATCCTAGCTCCGTTGTATGCTAATGGTATTCATTGCGCTGAACGAAAGTGTTATTTTTTTAATATCTGGCCGTACTCATTGATTGTGAAAGACAGAACACGTCTGCTCCGTGACACCGATGCATCACTGTTTCCTCTATAAGGGAAGAAGGGAAGGGTTTGGCGAGAAGGACTCCGTTGATGGATTCCCAGCGCCACGCCCTCCGCCGCGGGAGCGGCTGCCCCTGCTCCCCAAGGGAAGCGGGAAGAAAAGGAGTGACACCACGGCCTCTGTCATTGTCACTCACTGTCACCGATTCATCGACCAGCCTCCGCTTCATCTATTAGGCGCACGGAAGCGCTCGGTGGGTATACGGGGTCGAAGTGCTCGCGCGCCTTGAGTGCCACTCCGTCTAGATGTTCCGAGTTGATTCCCCTCTCTATGCTTTTAATTTGCTCTGTGCTCTCGGTAGCCTCGTGGTTTTCTATCGCTGTCGTTAGGTTTTATTCCGTGCAGCCCCTCACTCCGTGTCAATATTCGAGGATATCGTGTGTCTTGTCCGCAGCAAGAACCTCTAATGGGTTTGGAAAATATATATCTCGTTACACCGAGCACATGCTTGTACGTATAGAAAGGAGGGAGTGAATGATGAAGAAATGTTAGTTTGTGACTTCTAAATATTTAGTTTTCAATCACAGTGTTAAGCTGTGTCTCAGAAGTTTCTGAAACGAATGGTTGTCATGGGGCATCGTTTCACGCTTGATTGAGTCGTTGCAGGTACGACTGAACACTGACAACGTGACAAATGTTATGGACTTTGTGCGTAAGGAAGTGATTCGAGCCTTCCGTTGCTCCGGATAAATATGCACTCTCCACCGCTTACCCCACCCCCTTCCCACCCTTCCGAAACACACGCACGAGGCGCCCCGTTATCTTTGTTGTTGTCTATGACGTGCGTTGCAAACCTCAACGCCGTTCTTATTTGTTTTCCAATATCGAAACAGAAGGCCACGCATCCGGGTTCAGTTTTCGACATTGAAAGTTCTATCGCCATTCTGCATGCGGAACGACACGTCCGGGCCCAGCTGTCGCCTCGCCGACATTGGCCCGAAATCGGGACGCATCCGCTCCAACGGCGACCGCTGCGAAACCTCCATCGCGCGCCGGCGCTTGCAGTGCGGGAACAACTTCGTGAGCGTGGTACGATTTCTTCCTCGTCTTTTCCTATCTTCCTTTTTGTTCCTTTTCCTTGCTCTCCTCCAAATGGGATTGCGAGATAGATATCCGGACGCGGAGTCGGGGTCGTCGTCTGGCGGTAGCAGAAGCGACGGAGGCACCAGGTGGGGAAGGCAGCTCTCGCTTCCGTTTTGCTCCCTTTTTTACGGTTTCGTTTCGTTTTTTCGCCGCTTCCTTTTGTTTTGGCCCGCCGCGCTCGATTGGAGGCGGTGCTATGAAAGAGAGCGAATGCGCTGCGTGGGCGCATACTCCATCGCAGGGAGAAGGAGCAGATAGATATATACACGGGGAGCGGTAGAAGTGCAGGGGCGAGGGAGAGGCGAGGTATAGATGGAGCTGGAAGGGTGAAGATAAGCGCACACAGACAGACGAATGTTGTAGACGCCGCAGGGGATGAAGGAGGAATGCACAAATTGGCTGCTGCTGTTGCTGCTGCTTCTGCGCCGCAGCGTGGCGTGGGATTGTGGCGTCCGCTTTCGTGGAGCGACGACTCTGGGTGGCACGCCGGTCCGGATGGGTTCGGGCTTATAGCGCGGTGCGAGGCAGCGCAGCGCGTGTGGATCGATGGCAATCCTTTCAAGGGCGCTGGAGTCGGATCGAAATAGATTTGCGGTTTACGGGCCGAAGTGGAGGAACACGCTGCTAGAGCCAGCCCAGCATCGCACCGGCTGCGACGAATGGGAACGAATCCCTTTGCGAGCTGCGGTACGGGAGCTGACGTGCACGGCGGCAACCACAAGCCGCTGAAGGTTTTGCTTCGAGAGAAGTGCGGAGGGGCTCAGAGTCGCGGGAGAGGGCGTATCTGCTGACGGTGTTGAGTGTGGGCTTTACTGCCGAAGCATCTGAGATTGCGCGCGGGCTGTAATGCCATCCATTGCTCCAGAGCCGTTAGGTATACGAAATACTTTGTCAGGGGAGATAAAGTACTGAGGACTGCCGCGCCTGCGACTGGCGAATGCCATTATCGGCGAATGCGATTTTATCGTTCTTTGGGACGTCTTTTCTTTTAAGCCGTATTTCAGTATATACTGAGTGAGAAAAGACGAGGAGAATGGAATGAAACAGAGCTGGCCGCCCAATTTATTCCACTAGAGCTTGTGAAAGATTGAAAACGCCGAGATGGACACATTGTAGCAATCGACATATCGCGTATCGATCGCTGACATGTTTCCGAAGAACGCACGATTCCTGCGTTGTCCTGTACAGGACAACAGAGGCGTGAACATATTTTGTCAAGGTAACGCAGGATCGCCTGGGAACCAGACACAGAAAACTGAAGATTGTTGAGATCGCCAACATCACTGCATGATAAAACGCCTGCGAGCATGCGCCATCTACCGGCTGCAGGCTTATCGTACGAACATTCACGTGGTGTCGCGGACGCTGGGTGGTTGATAATAGATAAGCAACCCCTGGAACAGCTGATGACAGGGAATGCCACGGACCGCTGTCGGAAATGTATACCTGCGTGTGTGCGGTGTACGTCCCGCTAGGGCCCGTGTTAGTGGGAGCGCGCCGACGTTTTCGCATTTTGTTTATATAATTAGCACTAATGTAACTGTATGCTAATATGCTCTTGAGTTCACTTTTACGGTTATTAACCGTTAGTTTGTTCCGTGCGCCAGTTTTGCCTACTCGTGAAGAGCTGTTCACTGACCCTCCTACGAAGCATCCCGCTTCAAGGTTTCTGTTTTAAGTAATCTTTCTGAACAGAATAAATGTGTTTCTTTTTTTTTTGCAGTCGTATAACTGGCGTGCTTGTTATTATAAATCAGATTCTAATGATTTTTGAAATGCATCCATACTTTGTGCTCTTGCTTAGTAGCGCTGCGTATTATCCCTATATAGCAATCTTCCATAAAATACAGCATGTAGACCTCTAAACGCGATGCAGGTTTGCGTTTTCGTTTTTAGTTTTATTTTAAGCTGATATGGCGCGAACTGGCCCGACATAACTTGTTATTACGGAGCACGTTCTTCCTTGCTGCGCAGGAGGGGGCGTAAGCATACGGAAGAGAAGTTGACCAGGACCGGCGCAGACTAACAGCTGAAAACTTTATTAAGAACAACAACGGTGCAATGCAAAAGTCGCCCGGCGTCATATTCAAACAACATTCGCCGCCTTTCTTTGCTGCGTCTAGTATTATTACCATTCAATTCAATTGCAATTCAAATTACACTAAACAAACTAACGCAGTGGGCATCTGAAAACGGCTTTCGCTTCTCAAGGGAAAAAACTACAAATGTTATCTTTACACAAAAAAAAAAGGCCTACAAGCAGTTCCTATCCTCAAACTACAGGATGCCACACTACCCGTAAAACAAGAACTCAAGTTTCTGGGTGTTCCGGTTTGATAAAAAAGTTGAACTTTCTCGCACACATCAATAGTATTAAAATCAAAGTGAATAATGCACCTAACATTCTAAAAAATCCTCTCCCGGAAACGGTGGAGCTCTGACCGTAAATGCCTGCTGCACATCTACCGCACTTTGGTGCGTATCATATTAGACTACGGTAGTATTACTTATAGTTCAACCAGACTATCTTACGTCCGACGACTTGATCCAGTTCATAACCTAGGACGACGACTGGTATGCGGTGCTTACAGAACATCACCTATACAGAGCTCACATGTTGAATGTAATGAGCCTCCTTTACAGCATCACAGAGCGCTACTAACTTTTTCCTACATACTCAGAATCCGATCCTCACCAGAGCACACATGCTACAACATCGTCACACAGTGCAGCTCACGCTTACATTATACAAATAAACTAAACACGATTAGGCCGCTTACCCTGCGATACGAGGAATACTTTCGGGATTATGACATCCCTCGGGAAGTCCTCCAAGTTGCCAGAAATCCAGAACGTTTAACCCCGTGGTGCGATTTCATAGCGTTATGTGATTGGACACTAACACACTTAAAGAAAAGACACACACCACATAAACACATTATACAAGAATTCCGCGCTCTTCAAGACAAGTATATAAACTACATGGAATTTTATACTGATGGCTCTAAAACGGAAAAACACGTGAGTGTGGGGGCCGTAACAGAAAATTGGGAAGCAAGTATTCGATTACCTCAGCATGCCTCTGTCTACACAACCGAAGTGTACGCAATATGGACGGTAGTTCAAAAGATCATTGCTGACAAACTTGAAAACACAGTCATATACACAGATTCATTAAGCGTACTGAAGGCTCTACACATGAAATCCCAAAGTGAACCCTTGTTAGGTGATATTTTGAATGCATTATCGTCAAACAAATAGGGCAGATCAATTAAGTTTTGCTGGGTACCAAGCCATGTTGGAATATTGGGTAACGAAGCAGCGGATAGATGCGCATCAATGGCAGCGTACAAAGACGTTCAGGATACAGCACTTCCATATAAAGACAGTGTCAATGCGATTCGGAAGACCGTGATGTCAAAATGGCAACGCGATTGGGACAATTGTTTAAGCAAGAAGCTTCATCTAATTAAACCTGTAATTGGCGAGTGAAAATCATGCAGTCACCAGCAACGATTCTACGAGGTGACCTTGTGTCCACTTCGAATTGGACACACACACCTGACGCACAATTTTCTTCTCCAAAAAGAAAACCCGCCAACTTGCGAAAAATGCAGTGAAGCTCTTACAGTCATGCACATCCTAATAACATGTCCACACATGGATACACTGAGACGGAGGTTTTTACACAGCCTGTATAATTTGCACATCCCATTAATTATTAATAGCAGATGATCTTCTAGTGCCATTTGCAAACCTCTTCGACATTTTAGAAAAAATTGGTTATTTACACCAACTATAATATAATGCAGGTTTACCTGCCCTAACATTCCGTTTTATTTTGTCTTGTGACTGGCGCAGCATGGCCTTAGTTGTCTTTGTGCCATTAAACCCCAACTAACTAAGTAACATTATTGCCATTTTTTCCATAAGCTGCACTGCTTAGGGGACACACACACAAAGACGCTCATCCGTAAATATGAAACGGACACAAACCATCACTCGTCATTCTTTCGCTTGACGCTGGTCATCAGTATGAAGATTGCCAAGTGAATGCATAAATTCTTGCCAAAGCGCAAGGCCTGGGTCCGCTTCGGGCTCACATACAAATGTCAGTGTCGGTGCCCTCCTAAGCAGCGCAGCTTACTCAATAATACCATGCCTTGCAGCGATTTGCCTTCGTTTTGATGGTTTGCCTTGTTTTCTCTTTTATTCATCCTTGCATGTGTTAGTGTTCGCGCGTGCTGAAGTGTCCTTTTAGTGGTATTCTTCTTGATTTTTTTTCGAGAATGATTATTTTGACTATTTCTTTTTTGGATAGAAGTGAGGTGGAGTAACCGGAGGCATACTGATGCCAATCTCTCTCGTTAGTCCCTTGAGCCCTGCTATACGTACTTCTATGCGCCTAGCAGTTCCTTGGCGATTTTTTTCTTTGTTTTTTTCTTTTTGCTTCTCACTTCCTCTCAGTCACTAGGCAGTGCTGGCAAGGAGATTACAAGCACTGTGCTCTTCATTAACATGCGTACCGGCTCGGTCGAGCATATGCTGGCCCTGGTGAAGTCTTCCTTATTTAATACGGCGGTGTGATATATTAAGGGGGTTCAAGAGGCTGACAAGTGCGAAAGTAGATTGAGGCTAATAACATGGCCAAAGGGACAAATGATGCCACAGCCTTTAGTTTCTGTCGTCCGTCAAGGAAGAAAAGCAGCGTGATAAACAGGTAACGCTAAATAAGGCAAGATAATCTGCATTTGACAGCAGTTTTATCTTAGAAGGTATGGATAAATAAATATTTATTGCAAACGGTTATCCTCAGGCATGTTTTAGGAAGAGGTGAAAATTTGCGCATGTTTGTGGGCGAGAAAGTGGAGAGGGAACGAAGACGCCTTTGCTTTGTATTGTCTTGTCACGTGAAGACCTGTGACAGATGATGTTTGACCATACTCAGCACGCTCTTCAAGTCGTTTATTAAATACTCGTATATGCTCTTCTTAAACACCCGCGGCGGTGGCTTCGGCTGTGGTGTTGCGCTGCTAAGCATGAGGTCGCGGCGACGAATCCCGGCCGTGTCCCGTGCACTGGGAGCGCGATAAAGATCCCCTGGTGGTCAAAATTAATACGGAGGCCTCCACTACGGCATGCTTCATAATAAAATCTTGGTTTTGGCATGTAATACGCCAGAATTCAATACTTTGTAAGCGTTGCCAAGTCTTATCAGTTGCATAACAAGAACGCTTGTAGGCTGAGTCATTCCTATTGCCTCTGTTGTATTAGAAAGGCGTTAACAGTTCCGGCGCTATCTGCGCGTAAAGTGAGTCAACGTCGGAATATGACTGCCGCACTCGCAGCCGTCTGTTGTTCGCGTGGGAGTTGCTCGCGTGACTCAAACTGGTGTGAAGCCGAAATCACGACGTCCACATGGAAGGAAGAGAGAGAGAGAGAGAGAAGAGCCTGACGACTCAGCGGAGAAGACCTTGGCGAGAGGCCACGTTTACCATGTCTAACACCATGGCGGTCACGCGCTGACCGCGTAGTTTCGTAACCGCCTCGTCGTGGACACGAGCCCGACTCGGAATCTTTCGGCAGCACTCTACCAGCCAGCACTCGCGTGACTGTATAGTTTTGAAAACCGAACAGAGTTCAAGAAAAACACTAACTATTTACTTTTGCTGCGTGTTGTGTTTGCTGTTCGTATCACGTGTAAACGAAACAGTGTGCTGTTATCTCAGTGCACTATACCGTGCCGCGCCCGTCGGACTTTAGAGCAATACGTGCTCGTAAGTGCACCCGCAGCATTGGCGTATTAATGAACGAGAAAGAAAGCTCTCTTAAACTTCTCAAGATTGCGTTATAACGCGCAGACCCACGAGAAGCACGTTCTCCTCGCGTATCGCGCTCATAACACTAGCTCGCCATCCGATCGAGATCCCTTTGAATTATGGTCGCTTATATTGCGCTGGCTGACCCTTCGTTTTCATCCCGTCAATCCTTCCTCTGTCTCGTATATGTATTGTTTTGTTTTTTTCTGCTCGGACCGGCCTCCGTGTCGTGTCTTACCCACTCCGGAAGCCGTAGTATACCGGCTTGCGTGTGTACTAACATGCACAGCTTCACCGGAACCGCACGCGCGTACGCAAGGGTCGCTTTTCGTCTTTCGTTCGTCTTGTTTCTGGTTCATGATATTTTATTAACTTTTATTTATTTGTTTCCGCTCTAGCGTTGTTGTCGTTCTTTTCGAGTCAGCGCGACGAACGGCACTGGGTAATCGCCGTGCTCGTTCGCTGTCCGTTCCGGCGCGCCGAGAACCCCCCGCGTTGGGGCCCCTCGCCGCTGCTCGAAACGCTCCGGCGACGCTTGTAAGGGCTCGCCGTTACAATCGTGGTACAACGGAGAGAGGCGGCGTCAGAAGCGACGGCCCACCAGGCGCATTGTCTTTGCAAAGAGACGCGTGTGTAACGTGTAGTCCACCGTATACCGGGGCGGACGCTGTGCGGGCACGCGCTCTTGCTGTGCAGCCGAGGTGCGCCATATGCCCAGCACAATTCAACCTGCTCCGCTTTTCCCCCGAAGCCTCGGAGTTGGGCGCAGCCTCAGCCGTCGCTGAATAGCAGATTTTTTTTTCTTTCTTCTCAGAGAGCTGGCGGCGGTGACCGTGCCGTCGAGTTTCGTCGACAGAGTGACGGAACAGCACCACAGAGGTGTCGTGCCGCGAAATCACCCCCTCCCGTTGTGCAGACCTCCGCTTTCGCGACCCGCTCCAGTTACGCGTTTCCGTGTGTTGTGCTTTAGCGGGCCAAATAGTGTCCCGGGGCTATGAGCGAGCGACACGCGCTAGCTGAGCGTGATCGAAACGCTCCAGTTTTATCGCACTGACAAATAATTTGCATAACGCAGTGTTGACCAGCCATTACGGGTGGCCTGGGGTATGCATACTGCCTCAATTAAAGGAACGTCGAGGGCTTTTGCGCATACGACTGACGTTCAAACTTTGCGCTGTTTAGTCGAGGGTAACTGACATTTGGTTCAACGCGCCCGCGTCCAGAGAATTCGCTATTTGGATTAATTCTTGCGCTTTCGACTGTCACTGAAAACACGTCTATAGTATGCGGAGTACCGGCGCATAAGCAAGAAAAATCTGAACGCTGTTTAATGGCGAACGTTATGCAGTAAAAGAAACCCTATGCGGAAAGAGCACCTGGAAGAAAGATAACGGAGTAGTGCAAAGGAATTTAGTGGGCGCCCGAAAGCAATACCTATTTAGAATTTAAATCCATAACACAGAGGATAGCCCGTCACCGTTTTTAAAAACAAGCAAATTATTGGTCAATCAAGGCGGGGTCTTATGCATAGACATAGATACGATAGAAGAGTAGAAAGAAAATTGATTATTTAGCTCTTAGCTCACACTGTTATGTTGTTGTATGCTTCATGTTATTTAGGTGCCATTAGTAATCCCACTGTTCTACGTTGTCAAACGTGGCGTTTACAAGCACGCATGCACTGCTTCCATAATTCTCAGGCTACGTTCCAATTGCTACGCATAACGTTAAGAGGCAGAATGAGAGTGGTTTGGATCAGAGAGCATCCGGGTACAGACGATATTCTAATTGACATCAAGGGATAAAAATGGAGCTGGGCAGGTCGTGTAATGGGCCGGTCAGATAACCGTTGAACCATTAAGGTTACAGAATGGGTACCAAGAGAAGGGAAACGCAATCGAGGACGACAGAAGACTAGGTGGAGCGATGAAATCAGGGAATTCGCGGGCGCTAGTTGGAATCGGTTGGCGCAGGACAAGGGTAATTGGAGATCGCAGGGAGAGGCCTTCGTCCTGCAGTGGACATAAAACAGGCTGATGACGTTGATGGTTCGAACTTGAAAAACTACTTGCAGGGGCGCTCGACCTCGTCGTAGTACATATGAAAATGGCTGGATAGGTTGAAATGGTTTAAAAATACTCTAAAATTGGTACATTTTTGTGATTTTTTTACTGAATAGGAATTTAGATACAGGGCCGTCCCAGACGGGGTTCCTTCCAGGTATAGTACCTGGCAAAACCACAAACCAACAAAATGTCATTCTACCCGCTTAGAAACCAGCATAGCCAGCACCTCGTTAAGATCGCCCAACGACCTAAAGCGTGACCTCTATATAGCCTCGAAGTTGGTGAAGGGCGCAGAAACGAATCAGGGCCTGTTGGGTATAGGAGCAAGCCTCTGGATTCTTGGTCATGGAGGATGATGTCTCAGCTTCCTGCTGGATTAAATATTTCCATAAATTGACTGACAAATTTTCAAGACCGTCTGAAACCGCACATCAGCTTTTACTTGCTTGAAGGTGGCACTCTATATGCTCATCGAGTGGCTTGTTGCGTCTTGCACATTAGCCTGCGGAAACTCGAAAGTAGCTGCCCAATTTCGAGTTAGAGGCTACACCCACAGGATATCATCACAATCGCCGTAATTTTGAGAAGTATTTACTATGCAGCAAGACATTATCTCCGAAAATTGTTTTTCTTTTTTTGCTTTTAATTACATGTCATGCCCCACCGCCATTGAACCAGGCAATGTCTCCAACACTTTATATATTCATTAGAGCTTTACTTATTGTGACACAACAATACTTAAACTGTGCGTCACACCAGGTCTCCAATTAATCCTTGTCTTGTTTACAAAACATACCCTGCTGGGGCCCCGACACGGCTTCGTCTTTGGGATTTCAATGTAGCTTTCGTTGCTGGAGCTTGAGAGAGGGCATCGAGCTGCTTGGTGCACAAGCTGCAAGCTCCGCGGTCAGTTCGACCTCTCGACTCCACTTACAGACGACCACGGCCCCGTGGCGTGCAAAAAGCGCTTCGACTCCGTAATCTAGCTCATGTGTACTATTAGCGTACGCGTTGCTTCATGGACCACTGCGGTTGCGTTCCGTCACCGCGGGTGAATGGTCCGCCTCACAAGTTGCGTGCAGAGACAGGGGAGCTAAATGCCTTTCAAGGAACGCCCTCTATTGCACCATATTACCACGCCTTGTGGTCCAGCCATCTCTATAGGAACTTAATTCCTTTCTCCATTCTGGTAATTGTTGGCGACAGTTGTGTGTTGCTGCTGGCGGTGTTACGTAATGGTCGATTTTTACTTGCACGAGAAAAAAAAAGTAGAAATGTGTGAATCTCGTCCTGACAGACATGCACGCATGTCTTACTTCAGCAGCAAAGGCGAAAGAGCTGTGGCCTATGGCAGTGACACTTTAATTTTTCTGATCGTTCGCAACTTCAGGTAGCAATATTACGGTACCCGAGAACCCTGAACTGTGACTGCCGTGCACTAAATCAAGCGCTGCTGCGCTTATTGCGATTCACCAACCTGTACTATTACCGCTTGTGACCGACTGAACAATATTTGCGAGTGCATAGTGTACGCGCGCATATCGTGAACTTATCTTCTGTTCTACTTTTCGTCGCCCTGCCTCCGGCTCCCTTGCACGATAGCCAACTGGGGTCACCCAAGTTCACCTCCCTGCCATTCCTTTACCACTTCTTTCTCTCCCTTAATTAGGGAATTTCAGAGGACCGCTTGAACGTTGTTTAATGTGACAATTTGATGAGCTGTGTCTTCAGCTGTGTGGCGTGTCTTCCCCGAGGTGGGGCACGTCTAGCGCGGTGTGCGCAACTCCCGCCGCTGGTGGCGCGAAGTCGGTATGCAACGCGCGACCGAGCGGCACGACCTCCTCCTCTTTCCTGGCGCGGCTGCACTGCCGCCCGCCGACGTCGGCCTTGGTGGACGTCACGAGAGGAGGCGGGCGGCGCACTTGATCAGCACCGCAGAGTCGCGGGCCCGTTTCGTATTGCCAAGCGGACCGACCGCTTTGCAAGGAGCCCTCGGACCGCGCCCCTCGCATGCCTCCGCGCGGGGCCGACGCCCGCTCGTCCCTCGACCGACATCGATGTGCACACGCCCGTCGGTGCGAAGCGGTGCCTTGTTTTTAGGCTTAGTGCCCTTAAGCGTAGCCGGAAAACCACATAAGTCAACTTCAAGAGAATGAATGAGCAAATTTGGCTCAGCAGCCAGAAGAGACGCGGCCGGGCACAGATAGGGCGTACAGAAATTGAAATTTTAGCTTCCACACATTTTAATGGTGGGAGTGGAAAACACAGTACTAAAATATGATCGCGATGGCCACTGTGGCATTCCTGGAGACGCGTTACCTCGCTATTTTTGCTTAGTACATGCAAATAAATCTTCCCAGTTTCTGCTCTTCAAGGCTGGCTCAAGAAACACGGGATAGAACTCGCGCGAAATAAATAATTTCTCTGGTGTTGACTAATCATCATCCTCATCATCGTTTTAATTCCACTGCGCGACAAAGACCTACGTAGAAAGTTCTACCAAGGGGTCTTGAATTGCCCTTGTCATCCAAGTCTACATTAAACGATGAAATTTCGTTGCCTTTCGCTTGATGCACAATGTCGCTGCAGTATTATGGGATGCGGCGTTTATGCGCCTTCTTTCACGACAAAAGTAAGTGTAAGCTGCAGGACTATGGTGGTGTACAGTGTAGATATAGATAATTGGCATGCTGATGTTTATTACCAAATCGCAGCTACAGAAAGTGCATCATTCTGCACTACAGTGCTCGCTAATTGACACCCGTTAGGCGTCACCGCAGCCAATTACTGAGTGCATAAATGCTAAAGATGTCCATCTTGAGAACGGCTTCTATGCCCATTAACAGACTGAGAGAATGAGTCTTTTTATGAAAGCAGCATTGCGGGCAAGTTGGTAATTCATTACTCAAGTATTATGGCGCTTGGTGTGTGTTCATCTTCTCTTACGTCCGTGTCGTTTTTGTTGCGCAATAATACTACAGCTTTTTAACTTTTTTCGATTATTTTCAATATGTGAAGAATACTTCAAGTAACGCGCTCGTGGAAACTTGCTGTACAGTCTATGTCATTGGTTACATGTTAATCGGTACGGTTTCGAGGACCGCGCGTACCTTCTTGAGCATGTCTTGAGTACGCTGTTCTGGTAACGATGCGTAGTCATGGACAAGTGACAACGAGTACACACCAAAAACTAAAAATGCATCCTAAACATTGGATCGTGTCAGCATATTGAATATTTCTTGAAGTAAACAATCCAATTTAGTCACATAAGTACGTTAAAATTTCCATCGACAATTACAAGTAAATATTCTTCATTTTTAATAAAATGTGGCTGCCTATCATTACACCAGTTCCTTAACATCATGCCCATTATGCGACGTTGTGGCAGTACAAATAAATGTAACGCGTATTAAAAAAATCGTACATTATTGTAAGAGCCACGCATTTCATCAACTGCTTAGCAATAGCGCTTTCAGATCAAAAAGATTTACTTATTTCTCTCGCATTGCCTCTATTGCGGCAGGCATGTAGGTGACGGTAGCATTTTCTGGATGCTTCCGTTTGCTCTGACCGATTATTCAAATCAGACATCTCGGTCGAGCATTAGTACAAGTGTCAGACTTGACCTTTCGCTAATGGTTTCTTTCCTACAGTTTTTCCCGTGCATCAACTGCACCCGCAGCAGAAGAAAGAAGCGTGGTCGTGCTGAATATCATTGTTATTTCAAAGTGGGATATCTGTCTGATATTCGCACAGAACTTCGAAACGACAGATCTCTTATAGCGTCATTTCGTCGGCAAATGACGCACGCACGCACGCGCACACACGCTGGCATTGTTTATGCATAGCACTGATAAATTTCCTTGCGATCAGTCACGAACGCAGAAGCTAGCTAGGCATTTCGTTCTTCAGCGTCTTTTATGCGACCTCTTCGTAGGCGTTTTCGACACGAGCCGAAGCCTTCCATTCGAAAATATCTTACGAGATATTCGCACTCGGCATTAATTTTCTACTTCCACCGCCTCCTGTAGAATTTAGTAAAGCTAAATTAATGCCCAGGCGCATGCTTCGCAGGGCACGTATGCTCTGTGAGTCAAAGAAGAGTCAATGTTCGTGCATCTTCCTGGTGCAACTTTGTTTCGAAACACCGCAGCTCGGATGTGAAAGGTGCAACTATAGTCTCAGCTAAACAGAAGCGTGGTAGTTGAATGAACATCACTCTGTACACCGCACTTGCTTTCATCTCAAATTATTGTCTTCTCTGATCCAGCCGAGGACCCAGATATGTCGGTAGCTTTCACTCAACTGGGATACTGTTTTGAAACAGCTGCAGGCCTGACCACTTCTGTTTTCTTTGCTGAAGCTGCAGCACGAGCACGCGATGCCTGAGTCTGAAGGCGCCATCGAAGGCGCCAAGGAAGAGAGAGAGAGAGAGAAAGCAAGAAGAGGAAAGGCAGGGAGGTCAACCAGACGAGCGTGCGGTTTGCTACCTTACACTGGGGACGAGGAAAAGGGGAATAGAAAGAGAAAAAAAGAAGTGAGTGGGAGGATGCGCAGGAGCACTATGAGCGGTCTCTCAAACAGGTACTTCAAGTGTATATATATATATATATATATATATATATATATATATATATATATATACTAGGGCGCTAATTGCATTTTGTGTATGACTGATGCGGCCATGGTCCGAGTAGCTTTGACTCGGAGAACAGTCTCGAGTCCAGTCTGTTTAAAGATATGAGAATTGCTGTCGTGGACAGCGTAGACTCAGACACCGAGTGTTGAACACGTGTTTGTCACTGCTGGCCGCATCCTCTAATAACATTGTTACCTCATGTACGCCTTCATGGTTTGCATGTTTGAGCTCCACTTATTGCTTTGTGAGTACGGTCACAGATGGTGTGAAAGAATAGTAAATTCGCTAGTTTAATTTGGCCTTTGCAAGCTTAGGCTGTGTGCAAGTGCGCACTCCTGCGCTGGGCGGCACGAGTGCAGGTGCGGGTCTCGTTAGGTCAAAGGTCACTGCGTCGTTGAGTGCGCGTGCCTACGGGATCGTGCGGAGCGTGCCACGTGGGCCTATTTACCACGGCTTCATGCGTTTATAAAGAACGCGCTTCATGTTTTAGTCCTCGTGTTGACTTCACTGTGGGCCTACTACTATTTCCATTTGTTTGTCGACGCGCATAAAAGCTCGAGCAACCATTCTGCACAAGTACTTTTATTAAGCTGTCGCGGCTTCTAGTGTGTACTGAACCTTAATAGGGCTAGTATGTTCCGTGTTTATTGAAAGTGGCTGTTTTGGGGAAGTATGTTGTGTCCTTCCGGGTCATCGTTTGCTCATTTCTTCATTAGCATCCTACTCTGTCACCGTTGATGTTTGCTTTTTCCTCCCTCCACCTCTTCTTTTGTTCTCTTCTGTTTCGGTGTAGTGGCTTTACTGTATTCTTTATAATGAAGTTCTCAGCCTTTCTAAACATAAGTGGCTGATGCACTCTTGTCTTACAACTTGAAACTCGAGTGCATAAGCAGGCCCTTGAATGATTGCTGCACGACGGCATTCCGAGCTCTAATAATTTTTGTAACATGACGCCTCGATTTCACCGCCTTTTCTTTTAATTTTTGGAGAAAATGGATGCCACAAGTAATACCACGTGCCGTTTCTGTAGTGCAGGTACCTCATGCTGCGAAGGTCTGTTTTAATAAGCCGTTTCCCTAAATTGCGCTAAAATGTTTCGCATTAAGCGTTGCGCCATTTGATCAAAAAGCGTATCCCATCTGCTTCTCAGCACAGCCTTGATCATTTATGCCGCGTCTATGTTTGTGCATTAACACTTGGTGACGTAAATTGGCGATGCATATATTCCTTAATCACAAACTGCGTTTGACGATATAGCCAGCATTTTATCCCACAGCCAGGCCCCGATCATTGCTATAAGGTTGTTCCTCTGGACAGTGACGACCCATGCGTTGCTATCGTTGGGTATTGCTGTTTAAGCTTTGACGAAAGGTCACGACACATTAATTGTGTTCGTGGAAACTGTATAAGTAATTTCACAATTATATTCTAGAATATTGCTTTTTGTTGATGTTGTTATGAGCGTCACCTCGTGGGAAAGAATACTCGTTTCCCGAACTCACCAATACGGGGCATTAGATCAATTGGAGGTTAAAAATGTGTATAAAACCCAGATAGACTTCGCATGCATGAGGTCACGAGTTTCGAGCTGAGCAAAACACTTCACAGTCCAGAACCCAAAGTTTGCGCTCGCTATTTTTTGCATGCATAAGAAATATAATATTCGACAGCACATTGCTGGCTAAACATATTTATAGCATGTAACTTAATAACAGTTTACAATGAGTGGGCACTAATAATTGAGGATTCAAGAACACTTTAGCATGTTTTGTCGCAAGTACTCACCTATGTAGTATATCTGTAGCAGGTGCCCATAAATTGTTTCATACCCTGGCAAAACCTGGCGGTACTGAAATTGCAAGGAAGGTAAATTTTGTGGTAGCTTCTCTGTTTAGCCTATCATTTAGGTGCATAGCGTGGTGGCTATTTACGAATGCGTATACCTGCAGTGCACCCTTTACGGTTATGGAGAAGGTACTTGTTTCATATACATATACGGTGTCCGGATGTACAATCGCGAACAAAAGTTTGAAAACCATGGCATCAACAATAAAATTAGAAAAAATACTCTAGCACAGCTGTGGAACGTGGAGTTCCTTCTGCATACGCTGCATTGGTAGACAGTGATCATAGGCTGCACCACTTAACTTCAGCCGGCGTGCTCATGTCCTGAAAAAAAAAAAATATAGGCAGAGACACTTAGGGCTGCTTACGTGTGGGAATGCGAAAGCATTATACCGTTTGTAGATCACGGAATGCCGTGAACGCGCTGATGTTATACATTCATGATGTGGCTCCTCCTCGCCTCCCCCCCCCCCCCATTGGCTGTGTCGTCACGCGCTCAACAACGCACGCACTAGACGACGCCTTTTGTCAGCCAGATGTGTGCGACGTGCCGTGTGCAGAAACGCGTGCGTTAGGCACACCCTTACTCAGCCAGAGCCGCGGAGCCACATTGGCGTCGGGGATCCGTGCTCGTCTCGCACACCTAAGTTCTGGGTTTTGGTCCTACCCAGAGCAAAATTTACTGAATTTATTTTTCAAAGCCAATAATTTACTTTGTTTATAGGAACCCCCCTGAGAAATTCGACGTCAATCCGAGCATTATTGAAGTGTTTTTACTGTTTGCACCGTCGGTCATTTTTGGTGTCTTCTATCGGTCACGTCGACTACGACGGATTTTCGATCAATGGGGCATGTAATGCTTTCGCACTAAAAAAAAAAAAAAAAAAAAAAAATCGCAGCATCAATGCCCTTCGAACTTTCGCTCGACTTTACGTTCCATACGTTGCGAAACCAGTCCCACGCAGGCTATGTGTGCCAACTTGAATGATTTTCTTTTTTCCTTAGAAGAGGCAACAGGGTTCGTGCAACAAAACAGCACTCGTGGCGCTGCAGCCGAGTGTATACTGTCGACGCATTTTCTTCTTTCTATAGCCTAGGCGATCTTTGGTGTTTCATCACCTGTGCGCTGCTTCCTTGGCGCGCGCGTGACGCGACTGGGCGGTCCGTTTTGTGCACGCACTGTGGCACCTGCTGTTGCAATGGCCTGGGCGAATCGGTTTGGTTCTGCTCAGCTTCTCTTATTTTTATTTTCGTCGTCCTGTTATGTGGGGTCGGCCTTGGGGCTCAGGCATTGTAACTGGAAATAAAGTTTTCTTTTTGTTGTTGTTCTGCTGGTAGTGGCGCACCGTCTGGTGGAAACTTCTGTAGGAAGCTAGCAAAATGCTGAATATTAAAGGCAAACGGACGACTTCGGGCAAAAAAAATCTGCCTCCGACTGCGTTGCTCGCACTTTTAAAGTTCAAGAACAAAAGCTTCATAATAGTATCGTGGTGTCATTTTTTTTCACTCGGTTTCTGTACATAAAGTGGAACTGCGTTTATATTGTGAGCTCAATGGAACCCTCCGGACATTTGGACATGCAAGCATTTAAACCATGTGCTCGCTGACAGCTAGCTCGGTGTTGAAATGTTGTCGTTGGGTGCACCTTTTGACAATGAAGACTTCCGACTCTGTTACTCGCGACCTTAAGTGCCAGAAGTTTTCTGCGCCATAAGACTCGACATGACTAAATTTATCTAAAATATATACGACGCCATCAGCTCCTGTGCAGGCAGAGTAGACCACCACGCCCACAGAATCATGTGCACGTGATTGGAGCAGTTAGAACGAAGTATAGTGATATCAGTTGGGCTGGAAAGCTAGGAGCATGTTACCATCTGGTAAGTAGTCAAGTCGTTTGCTACTGAGAAGCCTTCAAAGGAAATAAGCAAGTGTCAGTGTAAGTGCCTCCTTGCTTTTGCCTTCAGCCTAAACAGCCTCCAATCCGCCATCGCCCATACGTCCTCTTCGACGTCACAGTATAGCCTTTCCATGCCCATGTGTTTTGTCATGTTATACCGAACGAAGCTTGGCGCACAAAGTAGCGCTGCATCAGGCATTGTGTGATGTATTGAGTGCTGACTTGGCCATCGAAGCTCCAATATACATGATCGCTTCGATTGAAACTAACCGCCTGGAGCGTCATCCTGCATGAGGAGCTCTTTAATCTCGAGACAGCATACTGCTGTGTGGGATGACACTGGCCACCTATTAACAGTGCGCAAATAAAGAGGAAAGCGCAACAAAGACGACAACATAGATAAGTTGTAATGGCTGAAGTAGCTGCTTTAATCACCCGCCAATTTGTACTGGTTGAAGATAGCTCGTTCGGCGTCTACTTCAATGTGACGAAACCGCTCAATCCAGCGAGGTCGCACACTGAACGTGCAGTAATAAACAAAAGTAGCGAAAATAATCCTTTGGCGCTCAGAATGAGCAACGGATACATGAATAAAAGGAGGCGTAATTCAATTAACCTGTAACTGCTACCAGAAACTCTTGGCTGAAAACTCTGGCAACGGCTGTAAAAATACGCTGTGATCACATGCACTTATCGCAGAAAAAAATATATATAACGCTCAGTTTTCACAGCAAGCGCTGTAATACCTGCACCTACCTTTCTTCCCCGTGATCCACTCGGGAAGGGCGACAAATCCAATAAGGCAACTGTCTCCTGGTGGTCACCTGCTTGCCTTGGGCTGCATAACGCCTCGTGTTGACATAGCCTCTTCGGCACACAGACCGATCGCTTCTCGCCTCCCGGTCCGGGATCGAGGATTAGGACGCCACGCGAACGCAACAAAAACATCTTGTCGTCGGGAGGTAGGTTGTGTGGCTGCTACCATTGCTGCTGCTGCATCGCTCCCGCGCGCATTTCGTCTCCTGCGGTGCTCGCTGGGTGGAAGAGATGGGACGAGACCGTCGGTGCGAGTAGGCTGCAGTTGCGTGCTTACGTCAGCAACAGACAGCTGCGGGTCGCAGAAAAAGGATGCCATGGTTGGCTTTGAACCGGCAACGCCGTGATTAGTTTTTGCGGGAGTCGCCCACAGATTATTTCATGCATGTGACGAGCCTCATAACTTCCTCAAATGCTTGTCGGTGAGGTATTTATAAGTTTCATCAGCTACTTGCCTGATTTCTTTTATGAACAGCTTACGACGAAATCAGAACAAATTTTAGACTGAGTAGCTGACGATATTCCTTTACTATAGCATGACCGTTCCTAAGATCTTTTACGCCAACTTACGTTGATATGCGCCTCTGCGTATGTGCAAGTGGGCATGTGAAATTAAGTATGTGAACTTTGTAGGCCAGTCCTCCTGAATGGGCATGTGCCATTGCTTAGGTGTTTGGATACACAAGCGGAACAAGAAGTGAAGTCGGTAACAGAAAATTGAAGAAGACCGCTACAGAGAACATAAAAAGACAGCATAAAATCAGCCGAGTGGGGAGAAACGAGTGAAGGGAACAAAATGCAACAAGAACATGAGTTGAGTTAGGAGCGTTGAGCTGATGATGATCTTCCGGAGTTAGAGGAGTGGAGATGTCGGTAATGGAAAATTCAAGAAGTCGGCTACGCAGAGGGGAAGAATTTGGCAATATGGTATATTCCTAAATTGCTTCAATGCTAATTGAATTACCCTCGACATTGATCGGGAAATGAATTCTGACGCAATATTTTTGTTTGCGTTTTCTGTTTGTATTTGCATTTATGGTCATTGAACTACGATATTGCAGAGTTTATCCTCTGCCGTATTACTTTTCTTTTTTTCTCTGAGGCAGATAGATATATTCACCGTGGTTGTTCAGAAGTTAGCGCATTGTACTTTGAGCGCGTGGTCGCGAATTTATTTGCCTATCGGGGTGGCCACGTACCAGGCGAGGGTCTAATGCCTTTAAGGTCCACATGCTTTTCTGTTTGGCAGAGAAATTTCCGATGGAACCTGCCTATGGCTATTACAGCAATAAGAGCTAGATGCGATAGCCTGGCGAATTACGATCCTCGTTCACTCGAATCAAGAAAATCAAAGAAACGTATACCGCATATCCACCTCTCTTCGAGGCTGCTGAAGTGATTTCTTTTTTTAAGTTCGTGAAAAATAGCAGAGACGGAAAGATGATACCAGTTGCTGGCATCTGGAACATTTCAGCAACGCTGGTGTCAGCTGTTGGACGAGTTACGACGTGCATGGCTATACTATTTATACCCCAGGTCGCCACGGGGCACTATCGTTGGCTACATCCGTTCGAGCTATTTGTGGAAATATTTCAGCTGCAGCCATATCATCATCACGCTAACCAAATTATCTGCTACACGCTATTAGGAATGCAATGATGTTGTGCTGCTACTATCGCGCATGATCGACGTTCACCTCATATTCTCAAATTTCTTCACTTACTCTGCCAGATTCTCGAAGATTGGCGGAAGCTTACAAAGGCAACCGCATTGCAAACTCAGAGTAGAGGAAACTATGCTGTATTAGGAACACCGACCACCAGATATTGGACTGAAAGACAAGAGCACTATATATATATATATATATATATATATATATATATATATATATATATATATATATATATATATATATATATATGCCGTAGAAGCAGGCCGGCGTCTATTACGTTTGCCGCGTAGGTACACGCAAGACGCAAGACTGACAGCGCCGCACACAGCTTCGTATATTGCGTGACCTTTCGCGTTATTTGTCTCCCTCCCCCCCACGCGTTTCTCATCTCGAAACCGTCTCGAAGCCGACAGCAGCCACCGGCGTCGCACTTGCCTTAGCTGCAAACAGCGTCTGAGTCAACAATATCCGGTGAGAAAAAAAAAGCGCAATAGCAAAAAAAGCACGAGGCCACAAGGAAACCCGGACGTAACGGTAAAGGACTGACGTGACCCATGCTCCGATGGTCGCTGCGGGCGCGTTTTATAATGACTCGCGAACTGTTGGCACGCGTAGCAATCACCGTGCGAACTTATTTCTGCTGTGTTTTGCAGCATTCGTTTTTTCTCTGTTTTAATTTCCTTGGGCGCTTTTTTTTTTTGAGCGATTTACAACGAGAGTTAAGGGAGCTGTCCCCGCTGTCAGCGGCGGTTGTTTACAGCTGCTTGGGCTGAAAAGCGCGCGCTTCGAATGCCTGTTTTGCTCCTGGGAGTAGTGTTATTTAGTTGCTTCAGATGGAATGCTCAAAATTGCCGTGGCGAAATGCTCTACCTAAGTCTTTGCTCAATTCATTCCGCTGTCAGTTGGGTGTTGTTCGAAGAGAGTTATGCGCTGCTGTTGACAGAGCCTTGACAGTGCTTGACAGTGACATTAGATACTGCAGCATGTCGTCACAGTGACCAGTGTCTTGGTACCGACGAAGTTCTAGCGTCCGGAAAAATACAAAGCAGCAAGGAGTGTCACATGTAGACCATTCTTTTACATATTAATTTAGCTTTCATATTCCCCAGTGCAGCACGTTCATTGTCTTTATTCTCGATCAGAGCGAACACACTGCATCGGGCAGCATACCCGATGCGTTTTTTTTTATTTTTTGCCTTTTAGCGCAGTCAGCAGAGATGCTGAAATTGACGAAGATAACGGGATATTCCGCTGTGTGCTGTGTTGGAATCCTTAGCGACACTGTTGTGGAGCTCACAAAAGATACGATTGTCACACTGGCTGTCGCAGTGGAATATAAATGTAAGCACTGAAGGTTTTTTAAAAACTTTTTTAACGTTTTTAGAGCTTCGTGAAGCCGCCGGCTGTCGTAGGTATACGCACTGTGCACAAGAGCGCCTCCTTGAAGCAAGAACGTCGCCACTTCCCGCAGCGATGGCTGACTTCTTGCGTTGCCTCGTGTCGCATTCTGGTACAAGCCTGCCACTTCAGCCGAGCTGTCGTGCTTCGACGCCTGTTTGAATTCTCCTGTTTATCTCTTTCCTGCCGGCTGACATATTTAATGCTCTAGCTGCTGTCGCAACAGTTTTTCAAGAACGCTGAGGACAAAGAATCGAGAAAGAATTTGGGAACAGAGAGAAAATGAGGGGTTGGAGCATTGAGGGAGGACGGAGCGAAGTATTCAATTTTTTTTTTTTACTTTTTTCCTGACGCCTCGTATAATGAGAAGCGGTGGAACTAGCGCGCGCCAGTTGTGGGCACGCTCTAGATAACACTGCTGCCCCGCTGCCTGGGGGGGACAGCGGCTGAATAAAAACAGAACGGCGCCGACCCCTGTAGTGGTGCGCTCGAAGGCGCACGCGAAGAGCCGTTCGCCGCCCAAGGTGGCGGGACGATGCCGGCCCTGCGCGTTCGTCCGAGTCAGTCTCTATTGGTGACCACGACACGCTGTTGCGGGCGGCAACCTGGCCGGCCTTGTGGAAACAGGCTGTGTCGAAATGAATTAGATTGAGCGGCATTTAAGCCGAATTTGAGGGCAGCGTCAAAGGTTTGGCGTCGCAGCGATGTGGAATCGCATGCGTGAGGTGGTGCTGTATGCATGCCAGTTGACTCATAAAAGAGTCCACTTCCTTTGCTATACTGAAGATCCTGTAGAGCATTCTCTATGTACCGTGTGTGACAGTCAACCGACTAGAATAAATGCTGACAGGGTCGGCGTATTGTAGTAAAGGTGATAGGAAAGCGGGTATGTGTTTCTTTCTTCATAGTGAACGCTCTCACTGTACAATAAGATCATACAACGCAATGATTAAAAATATAATTTCTATGACCCAACTACTGCTGTACGCAGCTGTATAGATAAAGGGTCTCGATCATTTTCATGATTTTGGCGTGGCAGGTCAAGCACTTGAGCGCCTGGCAAATTTTCGTAATCTCCTTGTGCCCAAATTTTAGAACGTCACCACGTAGTTCCTCAGCACGAAACGTTCGTTAAATATAAATCCACGCACATTGCATTATCTCTCGCTCCAATAAATACGATATTGATGACGCTTCGACCTACATTCCAAACCCAGAAAAGGAAAACAACACTGTTTCAAAGCAAAGCTTTGTTTGCCTACTTTCCTGGGCTTCGCGTGGCTGCCTGGCTATTGGGTTATGTTAGGTCAGTCGCTATCTTTGTGGATATATTTGGGTATACATATGCGAAGGTTCTATTAAACTACGAGGGAAGTGGCTTATAAATCTATTGCCTTCTGACCAGGTATGCAGAAAACAATTATATTAATTATTATATTAACTTCTTACATAAAACTTGATTATGTAATGTCGGTTCGCAGGCATCTCTAGAGCACCCCGATCTGTTTTTGGAATGGCAATTTATACTTAGCGGATTCTTGGAATAAATTTCTTTATTTACCCACTAAGTATGCGAGTTATGCCTGTTCTTGACCATACTTCGAAATGGGCGTGCCGCACTACGATTCCTACATAAAACCTGAACATTTTATGTCATTTCACATATATCTCTAAAACACACCAATTTATTAGTAGAACGGCTAATTAGATATTGCGCGTTCTTAGATTTAACTTTTATTTTATTTAGCCATTTGGTATGTGCCGCTGGGGGTGTGCTAGTGCTTGGACAATCCTCCGGAATGGGTACGTCTCACTGACACAAGATGTGTAGAATCCCTAAATGTTGCTTGAAACCTGTCCTACTTGTGTCGCACTTTTCTGTGCATGCACCTATCACCGCCATTCTTTCCCCAGTAAGCTTCGCAGATCGCCTTCGTCCTTGTAACATTGCACAATACGTCTAACACTGTGCATGTGTTTGACTCGAAGTTTTCATTTCGGCGCAGCTTGCGAACGATGCAGTGCATAAATATAAAAAGTGCATGACAATACAGTTGTGACCTTTCTGTTAGATGAACAAACATTTTTTTTTCACGGCATTACTCTTTCCATAGGATGAAAGTAAACAAAATTGTACCATCGCCGTCAGCTGGTAAAACATTAGTGAACCGCTTCACTAAAGCTTCGCTTTAAATGGGTTCAAACATGGGCCTTGGATCTGCATAATTTTTTGGCGGTAAGATTTAATAGCCCGCTGCAGGACCGTGCATCGATGACGCAAACGCACGGAGCTGCCAACAGCCAGAGCCATCTGCGCATATCAACATTTGTTTTATAGAGCGAAACAAGCGACTACTGCTTCACGTTATAGATTTATCTATGGCCGTATAGACGTGGGCGGCGCCATGAATTTTACCCTCTCGCGCAATTCCGCCCCAAGCCCGCTCTGAACGTGAACTGAAAAGCGGAGCCCGCTTGACCGCCCGGCTCTTTAGAAGATTGCTCGATCCTGTTATGGCACGGCCTTTGCTAAAGCGCGCGCATCGACCCGCGCGTTACATCACGCAGGAGCAGTTTATGTTGAACGAGAGAGAAAACACATGTCGCGTGTGCACAGTAGAAAACGCAAAGCTTCACCTCTGTCGTTCCCTTGTACTCAACTGCAATATGCGCGGAGTAATGGACCTGGAAAGTAATGGACGTACATTCCGCTTCCGCGGATACAAGTCGCATGTGAGCGCCCCTCAGTGCAGTAACTTCCGGAAAAAGCGGGGCACATTTTTACGGGTGCACTAAACGCGTTCGTATGCGTACAGCGCACACATATGTGTTTGTGGCACGAGCTGGCTTGCGAAACATTTTATGGCTTTTTTTGTGTAGATGCGGCGGCTTGTTTCTTAATGCAACTTTCCGGGAAGTTCTATTTGCATATTCGAAATCTTTATGATTTGCACCACAAAGCTATCATTATGCGCAGCGCTCGTAGAAAAGGATTGATTAAATGAAGCTTCTCGTAAATATGGGTTGCCATAGTGAATTATTGATACAAACCGTAGCAGAAAAGAAAATACAGAGGTAGAAAAGTGCGCGACAACGAAGATGTCTTGGTGTTTTTGTTATGATGTGTAAGAAAAATCCGAATTTCGAAAGAGCACAGCGTTTTGAAAGAAAAAAAAATGTTGCGAGAATTGAGGACATCTTGGAGAAATCAATTTTTACAAGGAATGGTGAGCTTCGGCATGCCGTTATTATCGAGATTACAAGCCTGAAGGATATGATTTCCTGTAAGGAAGCACGTAAGACTGGTTTAAGGAGTGGTATTTCTTTGGGTGGACGTAATTCTAAGGCTGGCTCTTCGATACGAGAAAGCAAGGAAAAAAGAACCTCTCGAAAAGCCTGCAAAGAGGAAACAGGCTGAAGTGCAAGAAAACAGCGTTATGGAGGGCGTGCTACTTTTTACTTGGACGTTTTATGCATCGAAAGCACCGATCTGGCTGTTGACGACGCGGTCTTGAAATGTTTCCATGTCATTCGCGCAGCTTAGGAAATCGCCGTCCTTACTTACAGTGTCTTCTAGTAATTCAAAGCCAGAGTTAAACATGCAAGTATCATTTGCCGAGCATGAGTCTGCAATTGTGTTAATATTTTGGACATTCTTGTTGGTCGATCCCATTTTTTCGTAACGCTCGTTCATGCGTACTTCCTTATGTTTTATTGATGACGTATACAAGCGTACTGGACACCTCAATCATTCAGCAAGCCAGCGCTTTAAATTCCGAACCCGCTTATTATGACCTCGATCAGGGAATGCACTGAATGTTAGCCGGCTTTCGAGCGCGCAAGCTCGTTCAAAGCTTTATTTATTATTATTATTTTTTAGAGCCAGTAAGTTATTGGACTTCTTTGCTGAATACTCCTATATAACTTGTACTTTTGGGTTTTGTCTGCTGTCTTGCTCTTTTTTGCTTGAACTGATCCATGTGGCGTCTGTAATGCAACTACATGCATGTAAAGTGGTGTGTTTATCAAACTTATCAATGTATATGTCAACACTTTCTGAACGAAAAGGGTGTAAAACTGTTAGTAATTATTTATATACATGAAAAGCTGAATGTGGGAACGTTTGAAGATATATTTGAGCTAGTAGCTGATAATGCTGTTAGGTTAGAAGACAGCCAAAACTCTAGCAAATTTGGCTCAGACCAGCGAGACCAGGTTTGGGCCGTCCAGCTAGCCGAGGCAGCCGCTGAGACCCAGGGGATCTCGGCCGTCTGCTAGGCGGAAGGAAGCTGCGTCCGCCCCCGTGATCGCTGGCATCAATAAATGTTTGCTCTCTCTCGCTCTAGCAAAGCTGATGTAGTAATGGAATAAAAAAAAATCACAATCATGAGAAACTAAGTCCCCCAGACAGGTTCAACGTTAATTTTTTTAGATATTCTGGGTAACATCTTTTCGTAGCTACACATACGAAGCATGTGTGGGTGATTTTCTAATATTTTACTTTATTTCTTCCTTGCAGGTAAGTCGTCGTCTTGTGGACAACCTTTGCCATGGGCAGCTTCGGTAACTATTTTCTCTAACTTTCTTAACGACAGGACCAGGCAGTCCTAACGCGTATTTGCTTGCTAGCTGTGCTCTTGCTTAATACGTTGAACGCAGTATGTGCAGAGCCCAACCATCGATAAGAGTCCGTGGTGCATTTATTTAGCCAGAACCCTGGCAGAAGATAGAGTTGAATCAACAACCTTGGTTTCATTGCACTTTAGTTGTGCATCTTAGGGAGTGGAAGTTACTCTGGTGGTGTATTGATGTCATGCATGATGCTAAGACATATTAGCATACATCTAAGTTTAACGTCGTAGTTATTATAGGAGAATATGTCAGTAATCTTCCTTAGCCCCAAAAAGCCCCACTTGACACCAAGAAACATTACAAGCACTTGCTCCCCTTTATACATGGCCATGTAGATAACTTTAAACCGACAAACAATGAAATGTTATTTGGGTAGAATATGTGTACAGTAATTAATTAATTAGTGTTTGCTTTGCTGAACTATGCACCACTTAAAATTCGTTCCACCGTATCGGAAACGGTACTACATTTTTTCAGTAAATCTTTTCCTGCGCCTTAAATCGGAATCTTGAGCTGTCAAACTCAGCGTAGCGAAGATGATACCGTGGGTTTTATGGATGTGTTTAAATGCTGTTATCTGTGTATTATAAATGTTGCGTGCGCCACTAACGCTGTATAATCCTTTAGAATAGAATAATTTCAGAAAGTATCATGTTGTCTTAAGCTTTAAACTCTGGGAATGCTCCACACATAGAGAAACGCACAGACAGAAAAACAAGGGATTGTATCAGGATGACAACCACATGAACGTCCGCATTGCTCCCCGGACTTCATTAACAAGGAGGCTAGCATTCGGTAATAGACAGGGTACTGTATAGAGGAACGCCGCAAACAATGTTAGGCGTCCCGACGCACGAGGAACACAAACTGCAGGTTTCGCTCGTGGCGCGCGGATGCTGTACGACGCGCGTTCGTGCGCCCTGCAATGTTCTGCCCATTCCCAGCGTTACGCCCCGCCGCTACACGGGAAGGCCAAGACGGGATCCGGCGCGACGATGCCAGGATTTATGAGTCTGCCCTGGCGGGCGATAGGGCCCGTCGCTCGGTCCGCGTAATGCGTGCCCGAATGCCGAGGCGCGGGCCACAGCGCACATGTAAACGCCGGCGGTCGTTCGTTGCGAGCCGAGCCGGCGTTTCAATGCACGCAGAGCACGCATCCTTCCTCCTCGTGCCGGGGCCGGTGCTGCCGCGCAGTGCGTTTCCCCACAAAGCTGCTGGCGCGACGCGCGGAAGTGGGCCTCCATTCGTCTTGCCCGCCCGGTTTAGACCGGATGACTCGTTCCGCTTCCGGTGGCGCGGCAGCTCCTGCTTCCTTCTTTCCCTAACTGGCCGTGTTTTCCGTCACTGCTTTTGCATTCCTTCCTCTCGCTTCTGACAGTTCCTCCCATTTTTTTGCCTCCGCATCCTCTAAGTGCCTTTCCGAGTTTCCCTTTCGCACCCCCCCCCCCGCCCCGCCCTTTCCCGCCTTTTCTCTCCCTTAGCATGTGGCGCTGCAGACCACACCGTTTGGGGATGAAGACACGCCGTTACGGCGGCCACGCGTCTGGCCCTCTTGTTTCTTTTGTCGTTCTCGGTTGAGAAGCCGTAGAAGCGTTCACATTCCCACCATCGCTCTCCTCACACATATGCGCGCCTCGTCATTCGCGGGAGGCACGTGCCTGTGCTATGCGTGTAGCTACAATCGTACAACGCTTCTCGCTGGAAGGCAGGAAACGCTGAGTGCTTAGGCATCACTCTCACGGACCCGGCGTACACAGCGCTATACATGCGAGCTTCCGCGCTCTCTTGCGAGAGACCTCCGCCATGCATGGTAAATCACGCGCCACGCACAAGCCTGGCACAGGCCGCACGCCGCCGATACGAGCCGCAGGAAGCACGTGTTTTGGTGGCGGAAGTCTTAAATTACGCCCCGTGTCTTGTATAGACAGCAACGCGGGCATGGGCAAAGCGCACAGCGTTGGGATGGTTGGATTGTATAGACAGACCATTTTCTCTAATCAGGGTTAAAGTAGACGCCGCCGGAGAGTTTGTCTTTGTTTGCTTGTTTGCTTGCTTGTTTGTTTGTTTGTTTGTTCGTTTTCTTCTTTATTGCGTTTCTTCAGCCTCTTGTTTCTATCGCAGAAAGTACTAGCTGTTACTGCCTACGTCTTCTTTGAGTAGGTAAATAAAACTTTGACATCAATTTTCTCTTTTCTTTCGCTTACGACAGCTACCCTCCACCCATGTTTAGCTAGCCCCTATACATCGGATACGTGCTGACGCTTTCTCTTGCGTCTTATACATTATCGACAGGAAGATATCAGAGAGCGTAAGAGAGAGTAGAGAACGTAGGGTAATTAACTAGAGGTGCTTTTTGTTTGCCACCCTGCAGGGATTCAAAGAGATGATAGGAAATATAGAATCAAAACTAAGAAAAAGAAAAACACACAATTGAGATAGCACGTCGCCTCGCCGAGGTCTTTTCACACAAACTGGTATCAGGCATAGATCAGTTTCTGAAGCAGCCCTTGTGGCAGACATACACAAAGGTGTTTCGGGAGAAATAATAGCCATGCCGAAATCTCCCTATGTAGATGACGCAACGCTACGAAGGCGGCCCTCAAAAATCTGAGCCCTGTGTTTTCTTTGTCGGTTTGTTAAGCTGACATAGCGAGTGTATGTAGTGTTCTCTCTTTCCCTTCTTTCTCTCGTTTCATATTTCTATTTTTCTCACTGGGCTTAACAGTGAATGAATAAGAGATGCCTGAAGCTTGAGCCAGCGTTTCGATTTGGGAGCAAATCTTGTTTCTTTATCTTGTTTCTCTTTCGCCATGTGTAATATACCAAAGCTAACATGTGTCTTCTTCTTTCTCGCTGCCCTTTCTCCCCTTCCTCTCTTTCTCCAACGCTTACTCATTGTAGATTAGAATTGCCGACAACACTGTTCGAAACGCTTATGGGCACGAAGAGATTACAGAACACTTGCTTTGCGACTGCTCTTGCCGCGAAGGTCAACGACTGTTTCTGTCCACCACTTTTCGTCAGCTAGATGGAAAACATTCCACTAAAAGCATAATCTTGGGACCCTACAGCCCCGCACGTTCTGGAAGCAGAAATCTATAATACCATAGTTGCAGTACTGAAATAAACCGGGTAGAGTGCGAAATCGTGTGTGAGGCGGTTATGAACATATTTGTTCGGCTGGGTCTCCGTAGCGTCTTTGTCTTGTGTCCCCAATTTTTATGTTTTCTTCCACTTTGCTATTAACCCAGTTTAGTGTGGCGAACTGGACTCAGTCTTTGTTAACCTCGTGCCCTATCTTTTCCGTTTCTTTGTTGTATAAGCTGTCTTTTGCTTTCTGCCTTTTTGTGCGCGGTATTTATCGTGGATTCGGTTGTCCCCATGTAGTGTAAGGCCGGTATGCTTTCTGAAGCGGCATTTTTCCTTCGAGGCTTGCCGTTCCACTTGGAACACAGCCTCTTATTGTCGGGTGGCCTTTCCTGTTATTCCACATTCTTCAGTCTCTGATTTAACCGACCTGTGCGAAGTTGGCCATTATGAGCAAGCCTGAGTGCCTGTCCAGATGAAGCAGTGTGTGTATAGTTTATTTCGTGCAGTCTGCCTATATAGTTACGCCTAACCCGGACTGCAATTGCGAGGCCGTCGCTTACCCTGCAAGAAGTAACCCGCTTTGATAACGATGTCACATTTGCTCCAAGGATGTTTCGCATATGGCATTCCCTTTATCATTGTAGTCGCACACTCGTACGTCATTCAGCTTAGACATAAAAATATACTCGCCATGCTTCCCAGTGGTGTAGTTTGACCTTTTATGTTACGAGGCAAGGTTTACTGCCTGGAAGGAACCCCTAAAAAAAAAAAAAGAAACAGATTGGTCAGAGTTCGACCCTTTACAACGTATGAGGACAACTCTTTTGAATTTTACACGGGCATGCATATGCCAAGTTCGATTGGTACAACGTGGTCACGTTTCGTCTTCCTCCAAGTGCTGTTATGTGTAAAGTGGAAAGCTTATTAATGTGACATATTTTAAATGATCATCGCGACGAAAAATGGCTGAAAGGCATGTGAAAACTATTGCTTGCTTTGTTCTGCGTGAATGAACAGCGGACCAAGAGAGACAGAAAGAGAGAGCATATGATAAATGAAAGGTAAGGAGGTTAACCAGGAGTGAGCCCGGTTGGCTACCCTACACTGTGGAAAAGGAAAAGGGGACGGAAAGATTAAAAGAACAGAAAGACCAGTGGGGATATCGTCCGATCACTTCGTCCAGATCACAGACGCTGACTCAATCCGGTAGCTTCCAAATATCGCAGCAGCGCTTTCGTGGCCTTTTGTAGCTGCGATATGCGAAGTCATGGTCCCAAGATCTTGTTCAAGATGAACGGTTTTCTATCTAACTGGTTGAGAGCTGTGCAGAGGTCATGTCTTTCATTTTCGAAAGATGAGCAGTAGCACAGTAGGTGTTATATAGTTTCCTAGACACTGCAGGCATTGCACTCGGCGCTATCGGCCATTCTAATCAAAAACGTATATGCATTGGTGAATGCGACGCCCAAGAGTAAGCGGCACAGCTTTGTTTACTCATTACGCGGAAGCCCTGGTACCAGCCGCCGTGGCATAGATGGATCGAGGGAATGCAATCGATGTTGGGTGAATTAAAATGTGTGCCACTTCTCCAATGTCATACGGTGCGCTATCTTGCTTAAGTGTTGCGCTGCGTCAGTCTGCATAAAGGTATAGAAACAAGGGTTGCTCCTTCGTGTGCTTTCCTAGCAGCTTCGTCAGCGAGGTCGTTGTCGGAGATACTGCAAGGGCCAGGCAACCACTGAAACACGACGTCGTCTCCTTTCGCGATTATATGATCGAGCATTTCTCGTATCTCCGACACGAGTTGTTCACAGGACCCGCAACGAAGAGATGACAGAAGACATTGTAAAGCCGTCTTCGAATCGCAGAAATTTGCGCACCGATTAGCCGGTTGATTGTTAATATAATCAAGGGCACCTCGGAGGGCAACAAGTTTCGAACCGGTCGATGTTGTCAAGTAAAAAATCTTGTATCGGGTGCTTAGTGATCGTGATGGTATAACCACTGCGCCAGTGGAACTGGTCTGAGTGGAAGAGCCATCCGTATATATGTGGACTCGGTCAAAGTAGAAAGTGTGCAAACAATCCAGAGCTGCTTGCTTCAATGCCAAGGTAGGCAGGTCGGTCTTCTTTCTTATCGCTGGAACCGTAAGACGCACTTGAGGTTGTTTTAAACACCACAAAGCTGAGGTTGAACGTGCTGAGAGTATGAAGCCCGATGGGAGTGAGGCACGATGGATGTTGACCTCCTTGGATGAAGACGCCTCTGGTCGTCGTTCTGGCAGGCAGGCAAGAGAGCTTGATTGCATCCGTGAAACATGACGAACATGGGCCCTAAGCGTGTCGGTGCTAATGTCAGTCGTGATCGGATGATCTTGAGCCATTATAATGGTTCCTGATGTTGAGGTTCAGGTGGCATTGCGATTCATATGCCGCAGCACCAACGCTGTATAGTGTGTGGGGCACATGGAACTGGTCGTCTGACTAACAACAAGGCGGTAACCACGTTGTACATATGTCACTAACACCAACAACGTCTTCGGGCTTCAATCTTAACGTAGCTCGCAACGTGGTTTTGTTTACAGATGTAAGGGCCTCACTGGATTAGTGGCAGTAACGTTGCGCTGCTGAAGACTATACGCCGCGAGTTGCATCCCAAATACCGTAGCTGCATTCCAATGAGGGAAGAATGCAAAAAAAAAAATGCTCGTGTACAGTGATTTGGGTGCACGTCGCAGGAACCCCAGGGGCTAAGGTTGATTCTGAGCCCTCTAATACGGAGTCCTTCGTAATCCACTGTGAAACTTTGAAATGTTAAGCTTCACAGGTTTCTTGATTCACAAATCTGAGCAGAAATATTACCAAAGGGTTGGCGGCTTATTCGCCTGCTCTCTCTCTCTCTCATAGCCTTAATTAAATAACCGCTTTATAATGAGCATTGCTTAAAATGTTTCTAACAGAAGTGGCTTGAAGATATCAAATTAAGGCGTAAATTGCTGATTAGCGCTTCACTGCTCGCAAGGTAACAGGAATTAAAGATAGGCAAAGACGAAACCCAGCCTACCTTCACTCCACACGCGCGCGCTTACTCTATTCATTAGGGCTGCTCCTCGCTGAAGAGGGGACAGCGCACCGCGCATTGGATTCTCGCGACGCGGACTTAATCAGCCACTTGGCCGGATGGTGGAGTATTTGCTCCGCAGAAAGAGCCGGAGGAAACGGCAAGAGGCTGTCAAAGGTCAGCGGGTGGAAGGGCTGAACCACAGAACGGACAGGCTCCGTTCAAGTGCGCCCGCTCTCCGCAATTACGCTACGGATGCATTTTTACTCCGCCGACCACTATATGGTGTTCCTCGTGCACATAACTTTACCTTCTTTGCTTGTTCTTATTTGTTTGTATTTAACTTTCTTTTTGTTCGGGTGGAGGTGGGTGAGGGGTATATACACGTCTGCACCCGAGGCGTGGTTTATGCGTCCTTTTCGCTTTTTTCGAGTTTTAATCTAAGGGTGTCAAAATTTCGCTTGAACAAGAAACACGTTTGACTCCACACGAGAATGTCATCTCGGCGGTCGATATTGTTTAGTTCTTGAACATATTTGCTTGTATTTATATATCAAGAGTCACTGCATACCGCTGGTGATTGGAAGCGGTGAAAACTGGAAAACCGAGATAATTTTTCTTTTCCCGTGGAATAGTGAGGTAAATGCTGTCCACAATAGCAAAAGGGCAAGAATCGAGTGATTTCAGGCACCCGAAAAACCGTCGAACATACTAACAGGTATGGCTATTATATAGCCTAAAGCTCAGCATTTTTCGCGTGCGTTAGCTACTAATAACTAACCCCTCTACGGCTATTTCAGCAAAGCATCAAGTTACAAAAGCATGTGTCGCATTTTAGGAGAGATATCTTTCGAAATGACAGAGAGCGGCATTTTTTGTGCGTGCTGGCACGCGCTTGTGAGCGAGAAACGTAGGATCGTGAGAAATGAATAATCTGCTGAAATTACATCTGCATAACCTTAAATGCGTAGTACAACCTTATATATGTATAAATGCTTACGGGGTAATGAGGCTGTGCGATGTTCATTACTTGAGTTTCGAACTCTGTCCTTGCTCTGTTCAAAATAGCACCGTCTGCTCTCTGCTAGATAGCTGTTAATCCACATTTGATGTCTAAACCATGCTCAACAATTGACATCAAGGCGAGGCATATTTCCCAGAAAGAAATGACTCAAAGATAAGGAATAATGTTACTAATCACTCATTACAAAAAATAAATGAAAAGAAAATAGTTTGCCGGAGAAATGCTTGGATACTGCTACGTACAGATTATGTGGCTCAGATTTCTACACCAGTGGGAAAGGAAATGCCTCCTGACTGAATATACAGTAAACTCTCAGTTGTACGAACGTCGGTTTATCGAATATTTCAGAATAACGAACTTTTTAAAAATCCCCGGCAGTTTTCTTATAGATTCTACGCAAAAATGTTTCACTTAAACGAATTTCAGAATAGTCAATATTTCAGTTTAACGAACTCGCTCAGAGGACTAAGGCTTATTTTTACATTATTTTTACGATCGGCAATGTAACGTCGCTGGCGCTACAGCGCCCCTGGGGCAAAGCGGCGGCGCGGAAAACGAACGGCAACGAGGCATGGCCTCCGAGATTGCCCGCACAAAACGAGCAAGCACGTAATCTCGGAGGCCATGCACAAAGTAACATCGCCGAGCCAGTTTCAAGGCCTATAACTCTTGCTGAGGCTGTAGGGTACATTGGAAAGTTGAGAGACTTTGTGTCTCAACAGCAAGCTGTGCCAGAAGTGTACAAAAACATTCACTCCTTGGACAGTTCTCTTACTTCTTGTTCTTTAAATGTACAAGTGCAGAAGAAGATTACAGATTTTTTTTCTAAGTGAGAAAGGCAGCATTATAACTGTTATGAACCTTGTACTTGTTGATATGTACAAATTTCATTTCACACATTTCTAACACTATGGATGCCATGTCTTTTGCTCCATGAATTGCACTTCAAACTTTTGACTCCATATGCCACGTCCTATGTTGGTCTAGTGAATATTCAGTTTAGGGAACTTTCAGTTAAGTGAACTATTTCCTTCGGTCCCTTGAAGTTCACTCAAGTGAGAGTTCAATATATTTGTTTTCTGATGTGTTAACAGGTAGCCGACGTGCCTTTTGCCTTTACATTATGCTTACATTTTCTTCACTTTTATATTATTTCAAATATGTGGATTATTATTATTATTATTATTATTATTATTATTATTATTATTATTATTATTATTATTATTATTATTATTATTATTATTATTATTATTATTGAGAAACTGTACTGAGTGAAAAGCAAGTTTGTTGTAGTTGCTATTACGTTTTCCATCTATGATGAATCCCTTGTGTGATGGTTGGCGACCTTAACGAAAAGTTCATTTTTAGAACTGAATAGTTGCGCCCATTAGCTGTGGCATATTGCGTTACCCTTGAGTGAGCCACATGGAAGCACGTGAGCTACATGGAAGACAACGACGAGTGAGGAAAACTTGGTAAGGTTTGCTTGAGAAGCAGTTGCTAACTTGGAGGTCAACGTTATTTTGCGAAAAAGAAAGAAGAAAGATGGCATGTGGAAAATAAATATGGTAAAGGTAAACTGTGTCTCGCAGTCTGAATTGCGGCTCTGGGCGTTGAGATTCTCTCTCTCTCTCTCTCGTTCTAATTCGTGAGCTCACACGTTTTCGTCCTCTGATTCACCGTCCGTCAGAAATCGCACTGAACGGGTCCATATATTGAGGTATTTGCGGTAGCATCCAAAAGCGGGAAGTCGTCCTTTTGCACGTGAAATGCCACGCCGCCTTCTTCTAAAAGGAGGCGCAAGCGCAGCGCTGCAGGGGAGCGCTGATGGCCTGCCGCCCGCCGACTGTCTGCGTGCATACGAAGCGCAGCGCACCGCGCCGTCTAGCAGGCAACGGAGAAGCCGCAAAAGTCGTGGCTGCCGAGCGTGTACACCGGTGCGCGCGAGAAAATCAGTGCACCAAAGGCAAGGACGAAAAAAATTCAGTGCCTTATAAAATGCACGACGGTGGCGATAAGGAGCGGGTACGTTTCCGAAAAGAAAGCGGCACTAAGGAAGAAGGGGGCCAGGGGGCGACAAACGCAGTCGGGCGTGTGGTAACGGCGCATGCGTATCGCGATGCAAGTCGGTCGCCCGGTGTTCGGCGCGGCGATTAATCACCCGCGTCGCTCGACCCTCGCAACGTACACCGGCGTCGAGATCGAGAAACGGGTCGTCGGTGGGGATTACGAAATCGTCCCTCCGTACGGCGCCGGATAGCCTTCGAAGAGATATTCTCTTGCCATCTCTCTTCCGTCGTCTCCGTCCTCTTCCTCATGCACCTCTTCTCCCCGATTTCCTTACGACACAGTGCGTGTCCCTGCTCATTTTTTTTTTTTTTTTTACCTGCTCGAAGCCCACGCGTCGTACGGAGGAAGCCAGGCTTAACGGGCTTAGCGTGGGTACCGTATCGACTCGCCCGTATTCGGGTGTCCTTTAAGTAGAAGCGCTCTTACGTGCGATCGGTTTCAGGACGCCTTCAGGAGATAGAAAAATGCATTAAACATTTGAATTTTAAAAAATGATGGGGTTTTACGCGCCGAAACCACTTTCTGATTATGAGGCACGCCGTAGTGGAGGACTCCGGAAATTTCAACTACCTGGGGTTCTTTAACGTGCACCTAAATCTAAGCACACGGTTGTTTTCGCATTTCGCCCCCATCGAAATGCGGCCGCCGTGGCCCATTTGAATTTTGCTGAAAGGCTGGGTCGCATCTGCGTGTTCGGTGTCCTGTATTTTTTTAACGAAGGAATAAAGTAACAAAAAATAGTGCACAAGGGTGTGCTGCTGAGGAGGTCTGATTCTTTTTCCCTTGTGATACCAGCGCTTGTTGACGTAGATATATCAAATGTGTTTGGGAGCTTTTCTGTGTCTACTGTAGAGGCCTGTAAAACGTTCGTCCTTGTCTATTGTCCCGTTTTACTGGATCTCAATACACATTCCTGCAACAAGAATAATGGAATATGAACTAGACAAGTCAATCATAGTTCACTAAGCATTTAGGTAAATGCCATTTGACCGTTACAGCTACCGTTCGCAATGCACAGCAACGTAAGAGCTGTAAGAGCTAAATTCACCGCTATTTACATTACGCGGCGTGCAGGAAATGGGATGTAATGCGCCATTGTCGTATTCATTTAAACACTGCTATTAAAAAAATAAACAGCGACAAGTTTTCGTTCACTGACGTCCGGCATGCGCTGCATATATAGTACCCACCTTTATATATGGTAGTTTACGCTTGAGTTTTTAGAAGGAATGAGGCATATACCATATTTATGTAGTAGTATACTACTACACTACTATATAATTTATAATAGTAACTGATATGAATTGACCACCTGCTCACAAAAAGTAGGCAGCAGCCATTAGTTCAATGACACCTCCATGTATTATTATTCTTTACAAAAGAGCAAAATTTGCCGAGACATCTGGATTATCCCTAAAAAGAAGGACCCTACACATACTGTGGAGGATACGTCTTCGAATTGTCCAGCTGTTTACGAGAAAACCTTCATCTCTACAGACGGGCAATACACTGCAGTGACACGTATCGAAAAATTTCGCCTAGATTTTTTTTTTTTTTTGAAGGCATGCAGTCTCATTAAGGAAAGCGCCACTGCTCCCAATCCTGCCTCGTCGTTGCGTTGAAACGGTAACGGCGACACATGCCTACGTGCCTACGTGCCGTGCAAATTCTGCCTTGCGTTCACATAGCTATACGCTGCTGCAGCTAAAGCATACGCCTTAGCCCACGGCATCACCATCTGATAATGCGCAGGCGTTGTTCCAGCATTATTGGCTCGCACAACTGGCGGCGAGGCACCGCACACGCCGCCTTGTTTCTGCTCGTCGTCACGCGCGTCGCCACCGGTCTTTCGACATTTCGCGCGTCCACGCTCTCGTGCCCGTTCGAAGGTGAGCGGGGGATCACTTCTTATACGTCTGATCAGGTCACCAGATAAACGGCGGTCTACGTTAATTTCCTGCTACGTGTCACTGATCCTGTCGCGCGCTGTAGACATTTGCTCTGCGGGGCCTATGCGCCTCCGATCGGCGCCAGCGCACATTGACGCAATTATTTCGCGCTGTAATGACACCGTTCGGAATAGTAGGTGGATAAAGGGTCTTTTGTACGTGGAAGAAGACCTTGAGCCTATTTTCTGCAACTTTATGTGTGCCTGGCGAGCTGAGTTGTGGCTTACTTGTCTTTGTGGAACGCCGTAGGGTGCGGTCGAATCTCGGTCACAGCGACTAGCTGGCTGTGTAGGATCACGCTCAATGCCTCTATTTGTTTGTTATTTATTTATTTATTTATTTATTTACACATGCTGTCAGCCTGTTTTGACACTGTAGCAGGATTGGGGAATCAACACAAAAGATAGGTGCATGTGTTACTCAAGAGTATTCATCAAAGATATTCATAATTGCAAATACGCAGGCATCATAAACACAGAATATTGTACGCTAGGCTGCTATGGCTAGGTTAGAAAATGAACTAGGATAATATTTTTACAGCGTAGTTGTATATGGCTAGTTTTGCAGTGGATCAGTGTCCGTAGACCAAAAACTGTGGCCCTATATTGAAGACAGTACAATACCTGGTCCACCCGCGGTGGATGTGATGTGGTGGAGGTGTTGCTTCAGGCACTCCGCCAACTTGCAAAAATAAGTTTAATATCTTGGGTCCAAATACAACTCGTATCAAATGTTAAGCTGATAAGAACAGACACTACACTTTGGCCCACGTCGGCCATTTCTACGTTTGATCGGCCCTCTCTTTGTCTGTATTCCAAGCGCTTGCGTATCTCCTTTCCCTCCGTTCTCCCGTGGTGGCGATCCCGTCGTCCACGGGAATGTATATAAAAATCAAGGTAAATGAGTTCGTACCTATGTTTAATATTCTGAGTCTCCTCTGTGTCGTCTGCTAAACAGCTTCGCTGGTCATCCACCTTGATAAAGTAGAATGGCTCATGATTTTTTGAAAATCATTCAATAGACGTGCAGTTTACGATCTCCTGTGGAAAAAGGTTGCTGTCTCGGATTCTGCGCACAATTCTGCAGGGAAAAATGAAAAAAGAAAGGTGTCATGAATGTCATTTATGTACACGGAGAAAGAAGCATCGGAGCTAGAACTGTACCTTGCGGAACTCGAGATAACACAGCTTCAGGATTACAAGGGCATCCATCGACAAATACATACTGTGGTCTTCCTGTAAGAGAATCTTCGCACGAGATTGTCGAGCTGTTCTTTCCTAGAATTTTGACAAGCTTGTATATAAGTTTGTTATGACACACTCGATCAAATGCTTTAGACAGATTAAGAAATATTACATCACTTCGCTTTTGACTATCTAATGCCGCCGCGAAGTTGTGTACAGTTTCGATTAGCTGTGTTCGTCGTGGAGAGATTCCTTTTGTATAGCCGTATTGGTAAGGGTCAAGGAGATTATTGGCTTCAACAAAAGAGGTGATGTGTTTGAGAATAATATTCTCTAGTATGAGATTGGTCGGTAATTAGGAGTAGTAGTGTCGCATACTTTGTAGATGAGGATAATCCGGGCTTTTTTCCACTCTATGGGCACTGAACCTGTATCATGCGATTTTGTTATGTCTGTCGGTGCGTGATCCAGTGCATAAATGGAGCACTCTGTTCGGGTTAACTTATTTGAGCTGCATCACTGCTCGCGAAACCTTATATTCTACAGTGCACACAAGCGCTGCACTGCTCCCGTCGTTACCGTGAATTGGGTTGTTTAAAACCAAATAAAATTTTATTTCGTTGTTATCCGATAGCAAGATAGACTTTCTTCTTACGTGAAACCTTTAATTGAAAGAACGGCATTACTGCCGACATTGCAGGTCAAAGCACTAAAAGAAATGTTTATGGCTCTAATTTATTTGATTCTTTCTTTTTCTTTTATTAAGGGGTCGAGCGCAAAAGAGGGGGTGGAGGGGGTGGAGGGGGTGGAGGTGGTGCATGAGTACGGATGCGTGAAGGACGACCGCCTTATGACGAGGCATACCCTATTTCGACAGAGATTGGTTTACGTATAATATTACAAGTACAAATCAAACAAAATTGTCTAACTAAATGATGCCAGAATACAAATTATCTTGAGCTTGAGAGCGTGAGATTTACGCCGTTTCAGCTCGTTGTAATCCGTGTCATCTCCGTGATCAAAAGAAATAATTGTAATATTCAGTTTATAATCATGTATAATTAAAATATTATTATAAGTTAATCGTTTGTCATTCATAGCGATTTATAATTGCTGGCTTCTAAATATCTAGCTCTGTGTTTTAAACAGCCACGTCATTTCTGAGATTATAGAATATTTCGATTCCTTTTCATCGTCCCTTTTTCGTTGAGATAGTACGAGCATATTAGCCACTTTTACACAGACGATCCTTTTTCTAGAAGTGAATGAACACCAACCGCTGTTGCGGGAATTAAGCAATGACCATAATACATGCCTAAAGGGGAAAACGGGTACAAATAAGTAAATGGGAGATCGAAGATATAGAGAAACTAGGCTGGTTTGAAAACTCGTGTTTTACCGAAGTTCGCAAAACATTATCGAACCAGACTAGCATCTGAAACGGTTAGGACAACCGAAAACCGTGGCAGCACTTATGGAAAGTCTTCGGCACGAAAAGAGCCTTGCGCAATATCAAACTGCACGCATAAGGGCATCGAATGCCGCTCGCATCGTCAAACGTATAGCGCATCTTTTGCAATGCAGCCTCTGACTTTCTGACGCCAGGCGTGCAGTGCAGTGAAGAAAAGTGAAGAACGACCAGTGCGCAACGTGCAGAGCGTTGACCGAACGTCGTTTCGGGAACTTTTGCTCGCACGCCTGAAACTGCGATGAAAAATCGCACAATTCTGCTATTTGTCTTTGAGATCGACCCATGGCTAGCAGAACCAATGTAGCTTGGCCATAAGTGGAAGAACAAAGGGTTGTTAAATCAGCCTTTGCTTGAAAATGTCTCGTCCAGACACTTTTTGATGATACGGGCATCGCCAGAGCCGAAGTCCGTCCTAATGTATAGATTAAAGTTGCATCCCCGTAAAAATACAGTGACTGGGCGATGGCTCTTGTAATAACAAGGCTGCATACTTGCAGTGTATCTCAGTGTGCGCACGAAACCAAAATACCGAAGCTCTAACAGTAAATAAATGCATGTACATTGCACCCCCTTGCGTCATCCTGCAATGCGCAAATATTCCCGTAGGCGCAATGATGCCATAGTTTTACATGGACCATTGATAGCTACACGCGCAAACACGCGCAAACACATGCGCAAGCACGCACGTACGCACGCACGCACACACCTGAAGACCTGAAGTTTACACAAGTTGGAGTAAAATTACCAGCATTTATCAATATGTCACTGCGGCGCCAGGTAACAGCTTCAAGCGTGTTTATAGTGTGCCTGTTCTCGATGAGAGAAAGCGATAAAAAAGGACAGTAAGAGAGGTATACAGGATCACGCCTTGTTGGCTTACGCACCCGTGGGGAACGGGGAAATAAAGATAAGACGACCATGGGAGTCAGTTTGCATACACCCGCATATGAATGTTCTCGAAGGAATACCCATATTAATAGTGGCTGTGAAAAATGCATTTAACGTCCGAGGCGTAGGGTGTCTCACTGATGTGTTCATTGAAGTATTGAAGTATGATCTCTTCACGTAGCATTCAAGCATTGCGCATAGCAATCCACGCGCCATCGGAACATTTAATGAGTGCCTTATGGTGTTTCTTTCTTGTAGCTTTATTGTTCTCTACCCACATAGATTTTGTTTTTGTATACTGTAATATTAAATAGGTATATGCTGTAATAGATAGATAGATAGATAGATAGATAGATAGATAGATAGATAGATAGATAGATAGATAGATAGATAGATAGATAGATAGATAGATAGATAGATGGGTAGATGGGTAGATGGGTAGATGGGTAGATGGATATATGGATAGATGGATGGGCGGATAGGTGGATATATGGATAGATGGATGGGCGGATAGGTGGATGGATAGATGGATGGATAGATGGATGGATGGATAGATGGATGGATAGATGGATGGATAGATGGATGGATAGATGGATGGATAGATGGATAGATGGATAGATAGATAGATAGATAGGTAGGTAGGTAGGTAGGTAGGTAGGTAGGTAGGTAGGTAGGTAGGTAGGTAGGTAGATAGATAGATAGATATATGGATGGGTAGATGGGTAGGTAGATAGATGGATCAAAGATAGATGGATGGGTAGATGGGTAGGTAGATAGATGGGTACGTAGATAGATAGATATAGATATAGATATAGATATAGATAGATATAGATAGATAGATAGATAGATAGATAGATAGATAGATAGGTGGGTAGGTGGGTAGATAGATAGATATATGGATGGGTAGATGGGTAGGTAGATAGATGGATCAAAGATAGATAGATAGATAGATAGATAGATAGATAGATGGGTGGGTAGGTGGGTAGGTAGGTAGGTAGATAGATAGATATATATATGGATGGGTAGATGGGTAGGTAGATAGATGGATCAAAGATAGATGGATGGGTAGATGGGTAGGTAGATAGATGGGTACGTAGATAGATAGACAGATAGATAGATGGGTAGGTAGATAGATGGGTACGTAGATAGATAGACAGATAGATAGATTGGTAGGTAGATAGATGGGTACGTAGATAGATAGACAGATAGATAGATTGGTAGGTAGATAGATGGGTACGTAGATAGATAGACAGATAGATAGATTGGTAGGTAGATAGATGGGTAGGTAGGTAGGTAGGTAGGTAGGTAGGTAGGTAGGTAGGTAAATTGATAGGTATGTAGATAGATAGATCTTCTACAACACTTATATTGATTGATTGATATTCTACAACACGTCACTGCCCCTTTTGATGTAGGCATGTATAAGTTCATTAGGCAGTAAAGCCACATCAGTGTCTTAACTACTTACGAGATCTTCTGCCGATCATGAAATTGCCAGTTTGATTTCGCGAGGAGCAAATGCAGAATGCCCTCGTGTAAAAGACAAGTCCACTTGTCGAAGCGTTGGCTCCCGCTTTTACCTTGTTCTCAATTTGCTCATCGTCTTGAATTTCCATCTCTTGCCTTCCCAGTTTTCTCCCTAGTTTATTTAGGTATACGTAAAGAAACGGCAGGTGGACATAATTTGGGCCCGCGTCACTAAATCAGTTATAAAGTGAGTGAAAAGTGACTTGAAGTTCGGCATTATTCTTCTTCGCACGAACGGGTTCATTTCGATAAAATAACCTAACAATTTCTAATAACATCATTACAGCCATTTTAACAGACTAGTTTCACGTATTTAAGTCACACAGCAGCTCTCCGAGAGAGAGAGAAATAGCGCGAGAGGACGAGTTTGGGCACTCACTCGCAGCTCTGGTTGGACCATGCTAACACTAATGACTCTGGTTGCAAGAACTCGATCAAAACGGCTTTAGTATGTTTCCAGCAGCAAGGTGACGGCGATGTCTCGTTCAGTTTGCTGATTGATTCGCTCGCTCGTTTGTTGCTTCCCACTTTGTCTTCTTCCTTCTAATGCTTTGCCCCTACCTCGAAATCATTGGCATTCAGTAGCTGCTACTACGTACTGGCGAAAAAGCTCTGTGGCAAGAGAAGACTAACTTAAAGAAGCTGAAACGAATAAAAATAATTAAGATCACCTTAAAGACGTAATCAAAAACAAATTGCATGTTAAAATAAAAAGGAGTCATTCGGCTTTCACGAGCATTGGACATGTGCTTGTAAAGAACGATGAAGCTGTCGTTGGCGTTATGCCACAAGTTAGGGAGTTATCACTGTTGCAAGTTATAAAAAAAAAACGTAGGGAGACGCGAAACGGCACAAATATATATAAAAAAGATTATAACGCAGAACAGAGCGCCAACCTAAACAATAAATGAAGTGGTCGCCGTTCTTGCAGCATCAAAAGTATATTGGTGCCGGTGTACACTACGCATGGCAACGCTTAACGTAATTGTTTTTCTTTGTTGATCTGTAAACACCTGTAATTTTTTTCTTGAACAATTCTGAGTTTTGTCAGTGTTCAGGCTGTTGGGCCTGTGCATTACAGAAGGCACAGACCCGGCTTCTAAAGATCAAAGCAGAAGCCACAGAATAGAAGCTGTTGTCATAAATCATTTTGCACTTATCGCATGCAGCCTAAGAGCTCACTTATTTTCATTATCGTATTGCAACTGTATTGACATTTCTAAAACAAGGCAAGCACCACACGAGGCAGTTAAACCATGGTATGTTTTTCTTTTGATGCAAAAGCGTCAAATAGCTCATTGAGCGAAACAAATGGGGATCCTGCAACATATCCGGAGGCTACTGCTAAAACATTAAAGGCAACGCATTGGGGGACTATATTGGGAAACTATTATGATTCACATTTGTTTCCTAATGTAGTTTCCCAAAGTAGTCCACCATGTAGTACCCAATGTGTTCCCTTTATTGCTTGCACAGTACCCTCCGGAAGCGCTTCGGACTCCCCAATCTTGCAACACCCAGTGGAGACAAGCCAACGCGCGCTTCCTTTTATGGACAAGGGACGAGTCCTCTCCCCTGACATCTCGAACTGCTAGGCGCGCCGATGCACAGGTGCACATGGTGATGTACGTATGATGTACCTGGTGAGGCTGGAGAGGGAGCTAGAGGGAAGTAATACCGTGTTTAATCTCTCGTACAAACAGTTGGGTACAGTGGTAGAGCAGCAGCTTCCAGGTTTGTTTTATGCGGACGACATTGTGTTCCTAGCTAACAAGCAAAGTGACATGCGACGTCTGGTTAATGTCTGTGGGCAGGAAGGCGATAATTTAGACCTGAAATCTAGGCACATGCGAACACTTGCTGCAGCAGTAGCCCGCCAGGTGCTCCTTGAAGGGAGAGAGCATCGCCGCGACGCCACCCTTGCTCTCGCCTTTGGAAGCCTGTGTTATATGCGCGTTCCTTAGCCACGCAAGCTCTCGGGTGCGTTCTAACTGCGCCTATTCTTTTTTATCATAGGTAAGGCCAAATCAAAAACGCGCCAAGCGTCTCAACGTGCCCGCTTGCCCGCGAGGAGTTCATCACACGAAGGACCTCCCAGCAGCGTTCAAGTGGTCATCAATGCTTTCGCATTTAAAACTCATAAGAAGTGCTTAGGTGTTTTACATCGAAGCTGTTGGCCTCTAATTTGTCAGGATTCTTCGGGGCGTGCTCTCCAAAATGCTGCAGCTGGCAAATGGGCTTCTGTTGGAGTTTCTGCGTAGCAGAATTATCTTTTACCGTATCTTCGAATTACAATCCGATGATATCATGACTGTAGCTTGTGTGTACATCGTACTTTACGAATTTCTTGACGTAATAAAATTTTAAGCATTATTTTAGTTCAATAAGCCACTGACGCTTGGCGGACGGCCTAGAAGAATAAGGATTTATGCTGCACTTCCGCACACGTGCGGACGCGTGTGACGCCCGCACACTTGTGGTGATGGTGCTTGCGTAACGTATTCTAATGTCAGTTGGGGGGGGGGGGCGGTGGTACTTGTCTAACGTCTGCACCAGCTTCGCTGTAGATCCACTTAAACATAGTGGAATGAAGGCGAATTTCTTTCTTTCGCCCATCTGCCTTTCCTAAAATGAGACCAAAGAGGCGTAGATTAATTACGGACGGGCCACAGACACGCTATCTGGGCCAGGGTTTGAATGTATGCGGCGAATGCTTACTACATTCAAGAGAATTTAGCCTGCAGCCTACAGCATTCTAAATAATCGTGCTTAAAAGAAAAGAAATTAAGCGCATGAACGCGTGGGATTGTTATTGATAGTGCACACTAATCGAAAGCATGGCTTCAAACAGTTGGCTTAGTTGTTCCTGGCGCGCTTTATCTCTGGAAGGGACAAAAGTAATTTATTTCTAGCCAAGCACGATGTGCAAGAAAACAACTAAGGTGTCCGGAAATATATATATGGGCGTGCAGCTGTAGGCCGCATCGTTTGGTTCCTGTTACGCCTGCTGTTCAAATCGATTCGACGCGCACGCCCGGCAGGCCGCCAGACTTCGAGCGAAAAACAATCGTTCGCCTCTTCGCTTTTTCTCTCGAGCGACGCTCTAAGCAAATTAAAATTGCACGACCCGTTCCATCGCCCTCTGACTCCTACTAACCCCCTCTTGTTTTTCGGCAAGTGCGGACGTCAGTGTTCAGAAATCATTACAACGCTGGGAAGCCTGCGAGCCGCAGAAGAGAAGAAGACACAAACCGAGCGAGGGAAAGAGAGAAATTTGAGGCGGGTGGCTATGTGTATGGCGTCTGAAAAAGCACCTAGCTGAAGACAAAGGAAGGAGGCGTGTGCGGAAGTCGGAGGAATGACGCTCAGCGGTAGGAATTGTCTCCGTTTCTCTGCGTCTCTTTGCGCATTTGAGAGCACCGGCGCACGAGTCGCTGCGTAGCGGCGTGTGTATGCGCGCCATCGCAGCGAACGTAAGCTTTAGAAGAAAAAAAATGAGTGGCACAGTGCTACATAATATCCGCAGAGAGAGAGAGAGAGAGAAAGAAAAAGGGAAGTTACGCCACTTTTGCGTCAGAGAATGCACATACAGAGGCACGAAAAACATTTTGTTTTTGACTATACGGCATTCATGGAAAGTGTCGAGCTGCGAGAATGAAAAAAAAAAAAACAACTCAAACGAAAAGAAAGAGAAATCGACGACACTGGTCGCATTCTGGCGGCGTTAGCGCGAAGCCTGGAAATGGAAATCGAAGCGGGCGCCCTGTCCCGCGTTCATTGCGACACGGTCTAGATTGGACGAAATAGTAAAATATGTAAAAAATGAAAATAAAGGGAAAATGTATCGGAGAGTCATATGCTATGGAAGCTGCTAGGTGCTCCGTCCGTTTACAAATGGTGTTCGTATGAGTGAAACGGCTTTTCGAGGCAAAAGAATGACAAGGGGTAAAGAAAAACACACAGTTTAAACTTTTCTTTCAATCAATATTGCTTCTGCAATGGCTAGAGGGATGGTGCTTTGCGGGCAAACACAGGAGCTGAAAAACGGAGGAAGGCATTACTGAACAACAAAGCGAACTGAAAAAAATGTTGGTATGAGGGTCAGGTCGAATTTTCAGTGACACTATTTTTACTTTTCTTTCATCTCTCTTAATATGTAGCCTTCTTTGGCTGCGTGCCCGGGGTAATTTTATGCTCCGTTCCGTTGGTCCTTTCGTTTTCGTGTCCCCCCTCCCCCCCCCCAAAAAAAAGCCCTTTCGCCATCTAATCTTGAATAGGTGAATACACAAACTTCTCTACGCTTACCGCCACCTACTCGTCGGAGCACGAACTTCTTGGGGCTCGATATTTGCCAAGGTTGAAGACTTGGCGTGTTAGTATAGCATGTTAACGGTTCGATTGCGCAACATTTGGACGACACACACAGAAAAGAGACACACACCACAGAGCGCTATATGTTGAGGCTCGATATGTTGTCAGAAAGCCACCAGATGCCGAAATACATCTGACCAAAGCCCTAGCCACAAGAGTTAGTGAGAAATGTTGCATAGAAAGGCATGGAGGTTAACTAGAGGTAGTTCCGGTTGGCTACCGTACATGGGGAAAGGTTAAGGGGGATAAAAAGAGAGTGGAAGAGGTAGATAGAGAAAGAGAGAGAGACGAGAACAGACAAACCGCGTACACTATGGAGCGGTAGGAGGCGCCGTTCTTAATGTCTATCATGAAGCCTCGTAGACCGCAGGAACCTTATGGCATCTTCGGCTGGTCGTTTCTGAGCGCTCTAGAGTGCTCTCGCGATCGGCATTGTTTTCGGTTGTATGAAAGAGGGTGCGCGCCCTGCACTGGGCTTGTACTTCTCCATCCCTCTCTATCTTCGAGCGCTCTGAGGTGCTCTGAGTCCTGTCGTTGGAGCACTCGTCGATATTGAAGCGTTTCCCGCGACGTCATCACAGCACAGCGTCGCTGCTGTTGGCGACTGCGCACCGTAACCTACAGGTAACCTAGGCCACTGCATGCTGGCGTCTCGACGAACACTCGTCCCACGGCGCGTCCGCCGGTTTTCACGGCAGCGCCGGGAGCTTTGGATAGGCGAAATATCGGACGTTGGTAGTAGTCACGTGGTTTCGCACCTGTCATTTCCTCCTCCGAGAGTAAGCCACACGTTCAGTTTGCGCGCTTGTCCTTTACCTCCGAGTTCGGGGAACGCCCGATCTGCCCCACTCTTCTTCGATGGACGGAGGCGACTAGTCGAAGATACTACTAGTAACGCTAATAAGGCCTTCAGCGCGGTTGTTCTTTGGGAGCACTGACCTAAAGCTTTTAGTTCTTACAGTGAACGATTGTTCAATTGGTCCAGCACTCTGCACATCACTTCTCTCTGGCCAGTATATCACGGGCAGACACAGATAATGTGTTGCAGCGTCTCATCGCTGCCGCTTGTGTCGCACGTGGGGCTGTTGGTCATTCCGATAAGCAAAGCATATGAGGTTGTAAATGCAAAGCCTAGCCACAGACGCTACAGCATGGTCTGTTCACCTCGTGTTAACCCAGGCGGTAGATGCATCCGTATATCTGGAGGCAACGAACACAAACGACGCATAAATCTCATAGAATAATTACTAGAGGGAGCTCTGCCGCTAGCGTCTGCGGGAGCTGCGAGCGACGGGGTTCGGCCAGCGTGGAAATAATCCCTGTACATGCATTTGCCTAAACTTCGTCCTTCTGGCTTCAAATAGCTTAGTGAGTTTGAAGGCTCCTCATGTTAAACAAAGTTCTGTGTTATAGACCCCTTTCACGGCAATACAGTGGGAACCGTCATGTTTGATCGCGGGTTGACGCGTCCATGGATTGTCCCAGCTGGCTCCATTGCCTACGCGTTTATGATGCATGTGCGTGACACCGGTGCGGCTCAGCAAACCTTTGTTTTGGTGGATATTGTAGACGGTGGCTGGGCGGACGACAAGAAGCTATGGCCACAACTTCAGAGGACATGTAAGCGCTTTGGTGCTAGTTACTCCTTGTTAAAAGAGCTCTGGCGCCGTATACGGTGCCTGTACTAAAAAAGCGAGGCTAAAAATCGCCCCTGGGTGTGCTCATTTGCGATGGATTTGTTCTTGCTACGCACATGGGCTTGGAATGTGGATTTTCTGTACTCACAGCTTGTAACAAAGACGTATTATCGCTAGTCACTCGCTTACTGTGTGGACCGTCACGAAACGTTTGACTTCGTACATTCGTGCATAGTCGCTGTAGCCGCTCTCACCCATGCTTCGTCGCATTGATTGAAATGCCCGCCTATTTACTTATTCTTGATGCTTTGGCGATATAATGGGTTATGTTGGCGTGTAAGTTGAGATAGATATGTTTAGATAAAATGCGAAAAACTTACTATGCCAAGAAGCGGCGCTACTGTCTTTGTCACTGTGTAACGAGCAGTAGTCACTCTCGCGCTCGTTCGGGGCATAAAGTACTTTCTTTGGTGGTTAACGATACAACTCGTCGGAAGGGTGAAATTTTTTATCCTCGAGGGAAGCCGTCGATTGCGAAAAGTCGGTAACAAAGGCAGTCTGCTTATGCAGCAAATGTCCGCGGATCTGATCACACAGGTTCATTCCATCCCTAATATACCAGTCACTATTTTTACAGTCCACTACTGCACGCATCTTTGCTGTACTGTTCCACATTTTACAGCATGAATGAAGCACAGTGCTCTATGAACACTCAGTTGCATTTCCGACACCTGATTGCTCAGCAGAAGGACAGAAGCGATAACGGTTTCGTATTTGTGCGCTTTCGCTGAGGCAACGTGTGTATGGACGGACGGACGAACGGACTGACGGACGGACCGATCAAATCGGCAAATGTTCGCCAAGAAGCATTCGTATTTAAGAATGTTTCAAGCTGCAGCACACAGAGAAGTGGAGTAGCATAGATATTTTACATCGATAACTCCACAGCAACTAATCTACAACAGAACAGAATCAACTACCATTGCAAACAATGAGTGTAGCAAACCTGAAGTCCTGTCGTTTTGCGTGCCACCACCACTATCTCATTATGGTACACGCCGTAGTCGGTAACTCCAGTATAATTTTGACCATCTGGCGTTTTTTAACCTGCACCGTAACCTAATTCACGAGCGTTTTTGCATATCACCCCTATCGAAATAAGGCCGGCGCGGCCGGGATTGAACTATCGACCTTGAGCTCAGACCCGACGCTATAGCCACTAGGCTACTACAGTGTGTTGTCTGCGCTTTTCCTGTGGTAAGAAGAAACTGAAGGCAAGGACATGAAACAGTAGCACGACCACAAGAACACCTTGTACGAATATTCTGAAGAGAAAAAAATTGCCCTTGACTAGACTAAAATTGAATATTTAGTTACACAATCACTTTCATAGATTCAGAAAACCTGATCTGTTACAGGCCAGAAAATAGAATAATGAACTTTCCAATCACTGCTCGTCCCGCAATCTTATGCGAAACAAACTAATGTAAAAACAGGTAAGAACAGTTTCGAAATTACAGGAATCTTGGTTCTCTCACTGACAGGTAGACATGCCAGCATTTGCTCAAGGTCTCTACGCGCAGTCTTCTCGGCCGCTGCCAGAACTTGGGTGCGCCTTAGAAAGCGAAGACGTGATCCACTGAATACCTGGCAGGCAACGAAAACAAAAGCGGCTCGCGCTCCTTCCACAGATCTCGCTTGTCCCTATTGATTTGAAGCACTCGAGAATCCCATCATCACCGAGAGGCGGACTGCCGACTTCTGTCATAGCGCTTAGCTGCAGCGTACAGGCACGACAAAACATTCGTGATACTTCCGAGACGCATCCGTCAGCCTTTACCCCGCATATGTCCGCTCATTTACTTTAACTTGAGGCGCTCCACTTTTTTGTTCGTATTGTAGGAGCATGTCAGAAAAAGGAAAAAAAAACGGCGCTAATAACTGCCCTTCCTAGAACGTGTCCATGACTTGAATCAGAGCGTTATGTAATCTTAAAGGCAGGCTAAAGAGAAAGGACGTGAGCCGTAGAATTAGATTACTGTTCTATAATACGAAAAAAATAGAGTACTGCTGTGGGAGTAGGGTTGACGAGCCAGTAAAGATTCAAAAGCGAAAGACGGAGGGTGACGCCTCCTCAATTTCCTGCGCCAACTCGCCCTGATCCCATTGATTTTGACGACGTATGCTCAGGCCTATTTAACTTCCGTGAGTAAAGATGCACTATATTATATTTTAAAGGATCCAAAGCAAATTTCGTGAATTGCGCAAATTTAGTGAACGTGAAATTTCGTGAAATTTCGTGAACATTTACTGCGCTACGACAGAGCAGGTACGAAAAAGTACATTTAAATTTATGACGTCACATTGATGTACCTGGGGCCATTATTTTAGGTACTAAAATATTGGCTATTCATTAAAATATTGTATTATAAGTATATTAAGTATTAATATTGTATTATAAGTATATATAAGTATTAAAATATTGTATATTCATGACGCACGGTAACTTGCTTATACATGAAGAAATCGTTACGGTGACACAGGAGTTTCAGAAGTATATTGCGCCTACACCGCGTATGCGTCGCCGGTGCTAACGTGATATTCGTCCTTAAAAGGAAGTGATTCCTTAAAAGGAAGTGAAAGGAAAGGATATTCGTCCTAGAAAGGAAGTGATCTCGTTCACATATAATATTGCTGATAATATACTGGTAAAAGTATGTAGCTTCAAATATTTAGGTATAACCATAACAGATAAATTGAACTGGCGTCCTCATGTTGAAAATATTTGTCAATCAACGTACAGGAAGTTGTGCTACTTGCAAAGGAAATTACGCCAGGCGACGAAAGAAGTCAAGTTGATTGCATATAAGACATATATCCGTCCGAGCCTAGAATACGCTGGTGCTGTGTGGAGCCCCCATCAAAAGGTTTTAAAACATAAACTAGAACGAATTCAAAGAATGTCAGTTCGCTTTATCTGCTCTAAATATCGACGACGTGACTCGGTAACTGAAATGTTAAAAATATGTAACTTGGAACCACTGGAATCAAGAAGGCAGAAGCAGCGATTGAAATTGCTTTTTCAAATACTACACGCAGATGTGAAAATAAACAAGGATGATTATCTGACGCTCTTTCACAAAAGGTTACCACGAACAACACGCAGTACATTCGTGCAACCAATAGTAGCTCGAACAGACTTATTCCGCTTTTCTTTCTTTCCTGACGCTATTAAAATGTGGAATGAATTACCGAATGATGTGGTACAAAAAAAATGCTATGAGTGATTTTGAGGTTGGCCTTGATAAGTATTTCGCTCACATTGTATAGCTTATATTTGTTCCTTGCATGTAGCTGTGTTTTTTTTTTCTACAAATGTTCTATGTATTACAAATGTTCTACTACAAATGATCTTCAGTGTTTGTTCTATGTACAATTCAATTACCGACCCTCCCTGTAACGACCCTCAAGTGAGGGTTAACAGTATGACTAAATAAATAAATAAAATAAATAAAAAGAGGGATGACACTTGCAGAAATTCCGCCTGCGGCGTTAATGAAGGTAGGCCTTCTTAGAAGCGGGACGCTTCTCTGCCTACAAGCTTTCCTGCAAGCATAAAGTGCGCTAAAAGCTTAGGGGACCACATCCCCTCAGCGTGCGTTTCTCGGCCGCCTGCGCCGTTGTCGCGTTTCCTCGACAGAACATTTCCCGCCGAACGCCTTCTGACGTTCCGCTACAAATGGTCTCCTACCGTAACCCTTTTACGGTGCGCGCCGGCGTTCCCGCCCAGCAACACGCACCACGCTGAACAATGTAACGCGAAAACACATACATGTGGTGAAATCTAGTATATATTGAAAGAAAGTAGAATGGGTGAAGCGAGGGAGAGAGATTCCATGCTCGCATCCGACGGAAACGGGCATCTAAAGCGGATACACGCCCAAAGGGTCGATGTAGGGTCCGGAGCGTTATCACCCTCTTAGTGATAACAGCAGGCACACCGGGCTGTGCGTACACGCGCCGTTAGGTCGAAAGCAGGCAACGCACAACACCGCCTGTCTGCTTCGTCCAATGAGAGACAGCAAGACCGGCTTGCCGCGGGTCTTAGTTGTATGCACGAACATTCGAGGCCCATTTATACTGCGGGAGTACTGATGTTTGTCCTGCTCCTAAAATATGATACTGTATACGGCTGTAATAACTTCCTTGTTTTGAAATTTGAATTGGAGCGGTATTTACTCTTGATTTTCGTTATCCCAAATAGAAAACTCGCACCAGCGTATTGAACTACTCGCTTCGTAGTGGCAGCTAGTTCCAAATTCTGAAATAACTACTTCTTTTCCTGCCTACACCGAATCGCACCTTTAGTGAAACGTGCAACTCTCTCCACTGTTACTTCAACGCGTGTGGAAGCGCGCCTTGGTCACGCTTATATTTGATCGCAGACATCAGTGTAAGCAAATAATAATCTAGTTTACGGACGACGATTAGCCATGCCTGGAGGCACTCTTATTTAATGCCTCCTATCATAATCGCACGACAAGCAAAATCTTTAGAAAGTTTTGGCTTTACTCTGCTTAGCAGAAAACCAGAGAAGGATTTACATACTGAACGATGACTCAACACTGTCTTAGCGTTTTGGAAGCCAACTTTCTGTCCATTTATTTCCTCATAAATTCAAGGAGCCTTCTGAATATTGCTAAGGGGATCCTCAAGAAAGTTAACTGTGCATTTTGCGAAACTGTCAAAACGTAACACGGCGCTCCACATAGAAACAGAACATTCGCGCTATTGCACTCAACTATGCAGAGGCCGATTGGCGACAGCGCAATAGGCGCCGTGCCTTTTGCCCGTTGCCTCTATAGCGGCGGGCCTGCTAGCGTCGTGCCAGAATCAATAACAACGCGAATGGTCATTCGCTGTCGTGGCGCCCAGAAGCCGACTCTTGCCGCCGCCGTGCGACTGCGAGAACCTCGCCTTCGGTTCCGCGCTGCCACGCATTAGCGTCGCAATCCTAGAGCCTTTCGAGCACGCTGGGTGGCGACCCGTGCCCGCAGCCGGCCATCAGTTTTCGGATAGACGCAGCCAGCCAGGCGCCCCGGAACTGTGCTCGCATGGGAAGGGCTGGAAACATGCCTGGGTCGCGCGCGTGGCGTCGGCTCTCTTTCTTGTTTAGTTTCAGTTTCTGGTCGCCATGCGCAGGGACGCGGAGAGGCTCGAAAGCTATGTGGCGAGCTTTGGCTCCTGGATCCATGTCGCGCTCGGCAAGGCTGCTGCTGCCGCGAGCACTGCCCATTCCAGATAAGGACCAAGCTGTTGGGCCTGCGCGCGCCACTGGTTCCCAATTCACGCAGATACTAGCGCTCTGCCCTGTACTTGCCAGCAATTGCACGTTATCTCGTGTGAGCGTGGAAGCCGGGAATTATCGGCCTTTACAGTTCAAAGGAAAAGCAAACAAGCAAGGTGGCGTGTTCAATAATAAGCAGTTAGCAAGTGGTGGCGTGCGCCGCCCCTTGCTAACCGACATGCACAAGCGGGCATGAACTGCCAGACACAAAGCAGCGTTATTATTGTTGGAGTTCGGTGGCTGTATGAGCCTAAGCTCATACCACGCCTGTCTATATGTGCCTCGAGCACGTAGAAACGGTTAGGGTGTTTCGCCGCGTGTTTGAGCAAGTCGGTTTGTGCCTTCAATTGCAGATTACGTAAACTGTACCCCACGCTACGGCTACAACTGCCATCTAGCCTTTCCCGCGGCGAAACAACCTTGTTGTGTCGCTTGTGGCTGGGAGTGGCGTTCACGAACGCATATTCCTACCGTATGGGAATGGCCGAGAGCCCGATGTGCGACTCCTGTGGGTGCGAGGAGACCATCCAGCACCTATTGTGTACCTGCCCTCGCTACGATGTCCAACGCCTCTCTCTGCGGGCAAATTTACGCCGACTGGATTCGAGACCGTTCACCGAGTCAAAGATACTCGGACCGTGGCCACAACCGTCACTGGCTCGAAAAGCGATTCGTGCACTAGTGCGGTACTTGAAGTGCACGGGCTTAAGAGACCGCTTATAGTGTCATTGTGTACGCTGTCTCTCCCACACGTACTCAGTACTTACTCTCTCCCTTTCTTCCTCTTTCTATTCCCCTTTACCCACCCCCAGTGTAGGGTAGCAAACCGGATGCTGTTCTGGTTGACCTCCCTGCCTTTCCTACCCTTGCTTTCTCTCTCTCTTTGGGAAGTTTTCGGACTTGTGGGAACACGCTGATGAGTGGAAAGCTGAAATGCATTGGCAGCATAAAAAAAAAAATTGCCGGCTGGTTCACATTTGCGATCTTAAAATACGACTTCTGATTGCGTATAAGCGCGAGGAATGACCGCATATTTACGTCCATAGTTGCAGCATGTTGCTTAGTGTACATCTCGTATGCATGTACAGTTTGATGCAGTAAGTATAAGTTAGCCGCTATGGTGCTGCAGTTGTGGCTTCCTCCAGAGAAGGAGTGAGTGAGTGAGTGAGTGAGTGAGAGAGAGGAGTGTTACTGACAAGTCATGGGGGTTATAAGCCAAAAAGTTTCACCGCGAATGGTGAGTGATCTGCTGCCTTTTAGAGGGGACTCTTTTAACGATGGATTCATGTCATTTTTGTGATTGTTTCTTTCCTTTATTTCGTTGAATATGTGGGCGCTCCGACTTAGAGCGTTTTAATATGAGTGCGGTATCATCTGTACTCAAAAACTGTTTTGCGCAGAAGCTCCTAAGTTAGCAGGAAATTTGATATTGGCAGTTATTGACGCCGGAACAAAGTCCATGCGTGTGTATTCATACGGAACAAAAGCTTTACTTTCCACCCTGTGTTGTGTGTTGACCGCAGTGCTCAGCACTATGCAGCATGCAGTGGAAGAGGCAGTATAACGCAATGCAAGGGATAAGATGGTATATCTCAATGAAAGGCAACTCAGAAGAGCACGGTATATGTTACAGAATAACAGAGTCCGGTACAACACAATTTAACCTATTTCAATTTGATTTAATACTGTCAACATCACTAGAAGGCGCTACACTAATAACACAATGCCATACAGCAAGGTACACAAGAAGATAGATCACAGAACGTATGACACAACGGAACACGCTATGCGAGGCACAAAGAAAACAGCAGGCGTTAGAGGACGCGAAGGGAGCCACTGGACCGGTCAATGGTTTCGCTGCGATAGCGCCTCTGACGGGTGCATTAGCCGGAACGCGTCGAGAAGCCTTGACAGGTCCCTCGCTGGTGAGATGGTCCAGATATCCGCCGTGGCCCACTGAGCCCTGACGGATGGCAGGATTGACCACGGGTAATTAGCTCGCTCGAGCCGATACGCTGGCCGCGCTATTGACAATGGCTACACAACCGCTACGTGAGCATGCAAATAAAACAGCCAGAGGGCACCGAACAAGTCACGCCGAGTTTAGCGGGGCGGACGCTTACTTTTTGTCTCGCCCGAGTGCCTCATAGCCGTCAAACATAACGTAGTCGGTTCAGTGGTGCTTTGGATCTGATAATTTACGGACATCCGACTGTGCACATTGTCAGTTAGCAAATATGGAAGGGCCTTCTGAACTTGAAGCGCCGCATTGCAAGCCGCAAAGTACGTAGAAGATCTAGCGTAATCTTTCGACGTACACTGTGTACTAACGCCTAACAGATGAATATAAGATATATCCGAAAGAGTCCCCACTAAGGCGCGTACAGCTGTTCTGCACTCTATTGCTCTGGATCAGGGAAGTTTTGTTTCCGGTATATTAACTTCATGGCTGTGGCCCCCCAAGCCGCTGGCCGGCAACACCGAGACAACACCCCACGTAGGCCACGGTGCGCAGTAACCATTCTGGCAAGTAAACAATACTGCACTGTTTGAGTCTGGAGTTATAGCAACAAATGAAGCTAAACTCATCTAAAAGCACCCCCCCCCCCCCAAAAAAAAAAACTAGATCCATTGCTGTGATATAGTATAACCATCGCGTTCTACTCCTCAACAGAAGGGTGCATCATCGATCCACTGCCGCAGCGACCGTATCACAGCCATGCCGAAATGCAAATACGTCCATGCACTGGGACTCTGATGCGCTTTAAAAATAACACAACTCATTAACCATGAGTCCGGACTCTGTGGCGTCCTTCACAGCCCAAGCCATGTTTTCACGCATTAAAGGTGGTAACATTTCAAAGCGGAGTCTTGCGCCAATGATTTTGCTCTGATTGTTGCGTTTTCTTCTTTTGCCGTATAGGGTCTTCACACACAAGCATTAAGCATGCTACGCTAAGGTTAAGTAGCGCATAGCTTCATTCTTTAGCGCCGGGGTTGCCGATGTCGGTAGGTTTCAATTTCAACAAGCTATACGGAGTGTTACGCGTAAGTTGAACCAAGGTTTAAAAATATGCAGATGCCACGTAGCTGGACCGAACCAAGGTAATGTTGTTTGCCGTCGCTTGAAGATACTCATATTTTTCTTTCCGCCAAATTACATAATTAGTGTCAAATAATTAATCAACTTCTCAATTATTATAATTAGATTAAATGTGTCAATGAGAAAATTGTAGAGCCAAGTCAGAAACTCTCGATACAGCTTTGTGTTGCTCAATACGTGCTAGAAAAAAAGTGTTTTTCTGAGCGTGAAAGACGCCCGCGAGCACACACAGAGTTGCCACGCGACTGGCTGCTCAAGACATTTCGCGTGTTCATGCTCGGAAAAAGCTTTATGTAGCCCACATTGAGCAACAGAAAGCTGTATCGGCAGTTTCTCATGTTGCTCTACAATTTTCTGATGTATATTTTAATTCAGAAGTTGAATAATTAATTAAGAATATTTATGTAATTAGGCGGAATGCAACAAATCTATCTCCAAGCGACTGCAAACAGCATTAGCTTGGTTTGGTCCAGCTACGTAGCATTTCCACCTTTTTAAAGTTTGGCTTAAGTGAAACACCCTGTGCAACCAAGGAGCTACATGTATCTAAACAAATTAGAAGAACAAGATTGACTTGCGGGAACGAGTTTTAAAGAGCCAAGCATTCACTAAAAATTTTGTTGATCTTTACAGCGGAAGTAAAAGGATAAGTTTACCTTACTCGCTCCAGCAATAACTGATGATCTGAACGCTTACTCGGCGGTCCACGTGAGTAGCTGTCAGGTGGTGGTTAGTTCACATAATCTCGCTATTTTTTATATTAATCCTGAATTGTTCTCTTCTGTCTATTTCACTAACCAATCTCCTCTTTACGTGCAACGTAGCAAATTACAGACGAAAGATAGTTAATCTCTATGCCTTTCCTTTCGTCTTTCTTACTTTTCGAGACCAATATAAACTTTTCTTTTCTTTCTGTTCATATTTCTGTTTTCTCAATGGCATTTGCAGAATTTGTCTGCAACCGTCGATGTCGTCGCGCTTATGGGAAGGCTTCTTCAAAGCATCTGCACGCATCAGGACAGCACACAGAGCCAGCTATCTTTGCTAGTTTCTTCGGGGATGCTGGTTTACGTCATCCTGGGCGCTATTTCTAGGAAACGAAAGTAAATATAACGCTTCGAGATGGTGGACAAGCAGTGTGCAAGTAAAGGAAACGGGCACCGAAAGCAGCAGAGAGCTGAAAGAGGAGGCAGTGACCCTTGACGGAGAGCCGCGGAGCGTGCACAGCACGTGGGAGGCGGCCGTCTCTTGCTGGAAGCACCAAGATGGCGTCGGAACGCTTCGCGAGCTCTGTATACGTGCCCAGAAAGCGGGATCGGGTGGATGATGGCGAAGCCCTGTTTAGAAGAAAGCCTCGCCGCCCCGATGACCACGCCCGCGCCACACGCTATAGCCGTGACACGTGACAGAGTGTCTGCCCCGCAGCCTTTTTGCCGTGTCAAGGACATCCTCGCATGACGCGATGTCATCTTCTTACCAACGGTAGGTGGTGTTAAGCCTGTCAAGCAGGTAAGCGGCATGAGACACTAATTTATATTGTAACGCACTTATCTTTTCGCTGGTAACTGTTCATTCTTATAGTCAACATGAATTACCTATGCCTCCCCTATGAGCGACTCGACATTTTTTCCCATGTGTCTAGCTCGAGGCCCTTTCTTTGGCTTGGTACCCCTGGGTTTTCACGTTTCCGACAACGCTTTATCATACATTTTTATTTCTTAGTGAGTTTTCCAAACTTACGTAACAACATCTTTATTTGAATATTGCGTCGAAACTTTGTTCAGTGTGCGCGCGAGATTCTGGCTCATAACAGACGTGTCCGCACCCGTGTCGATTAGCGCCGTGACTTCGCGGTCATCTGTGTTAACTGGTACGTCGCAAGATACTGACACTGAACTACACTGCTTTCTCTCCGTCTCAATTACGTCATATCGCGATCGTGGTAGTGGAGGATCTTCAGCGTTCGCAACGTCAGCGACCTTAGCTCCGCAGGTCGCTGGACTCAGTTTTCCCGGGAGGCAGGGCTTGGTGAGCGACGCCTCGTTGCGCTCGGCGTGAAGACGGGGCTGGAAGACCTGTATCAGGCAGGTGACGGTGACCGGGGGTCACGGAATCGTGGGCCAAACGAGCTCCTGGCGTCCGCGAGGTAGGCTTCAATCTCCAGGGGGCGTTCACCATTGCGCGGGCACGGTGCATTCAGTGAAAATCCACGGAGCCCAGCTTGGCGGTAAGGACACGCCCTGTAGAGGTGATCGGCTTCACCGCAATGACAACACAAGGGTCTCCGGTCTGCAGTTCGCCATACGTCGCTCTTGCGGGGTGGTCGTGTTTCAGCCATGAATGTCGCGCGGCGAGTCCTGAAGTCGCCAGTTGCTTGTTCAACGGCGCGCACACCATGAAAGTCCGGGACATCGCGCGCATCGTGAAAAGTCGGAGACAACGAACTTCGCGCAGCTTCCGCATACGACATGCGAGGCTGTGGCTGCTGCACCTCGTGATGTGGTGTCTCGCTTCGCTCCGGGACTTGTACTGCCTGCCAGATTTCTTCCCGGACAACCTCAGCCAGAGTGAGTCGCGGTACCGATACCGGAGCCACCTGAAGCTTTTGGAGCTCTTCTCGGACAACAAGCCTAACGAGCTCCCGCAATGCGTCGGTATTGTCCAAGGGTATAGCGAGAGGGTCACGCGATAGGGTCGACACGTCGCAGTTGTACTGCCTTGTTCGCTGCTGCAGTGCCTTTACATGGATATGGCTTCCGCGAGAAACTCTGCGACAGTCTTTGGTTGGTTTCGTATTAGGCCACCGAAGAACTCTTGCTGGACACCGCGCATCAAGTTCCTGACCTTCTTTTCTTCCGGCATGGATGGATCCGCGCGTCGGAAAAGTCGGCACATATCTTCAACAAACATTGCGACACTTTCGTTCGGCCGCTGTACTCTCGCCTGAATTGCAAATTCAGCTCGCTCCTTGCGATCGAGGCTGGCATATGTGCTGATTAGCTGCCGTCGGAATTCGTCCCATGTCGATAAAGCCGCCTCATGGTTCTCAAACCATGTCCGCGCATAGTCCTCGAGGGCACAGTAGGCGTTCGTAGCTTGCGCTCTGGTGTCCAGCCGTTGAAATCTGCGACACGCTCAAAGTGATCGAGCCAGTCCTCAACATCCTCGAAGGTGTCTCCATGGAAGGATGTGGGGATTCGCGGCTGGTTAAGGACTTGCTCGGTCGGTGCCGTTGAGGAAGAAGACGGAATTGATGTACTCATCTTTCCGACTCGATTGGGTAGAGGCTCGTGCTCAGGTGACGTCATTGAAGTGGACGGCTTGTCCGTACGGGAACATTAGTCAGCTTGACCGGACTTCGTACTGGGCTTGTAGACGGCGTTCGATCTGGGAATGGTAGCATGTCCACCACACCTCCACCAGATAAATGTAACGTAGATTGAAGGCGGAGTCTTACAAAATAGACGCTTCTCTTTTATGGCGGGCAAGAAAAAGGGCGTGCAGCTTACGCGCTTCGTCGTGTTCCATGGCGCCGGCCTTCGCGCGTGACGTCCCACGGTGCGGGAACCCCACATCATTGTGTCCTTATTGTTCATTTCATCGCTATGGGCGAGATTTGCACCACTTCCTAAACTTCGCTCTTATAGCGGAGCTCAATAGGAACATCTGAACCACGGCCACCTATACGTACAGTTAATGATATGCTGGTGTGATATAAAGAAGGAAATATTCGTAGTAATTGCATTTATCTGGCCGGTCAAGCTGGTTTCAGCAGTTCTTCAGCAAGATATCTGTGGTTGCCATCTTTCGCGTCCTGCGGTTTTTAGCGTGTAAATCTTTCTTTAGTTGGAACCGCAAGCTAAGCTTCCGCAGATGCGCTCTCGACGGTCTCGCCGGGTTCCAATAAAGTTTCTTTCGCCCTTCATATATGCGGGCAACAGTAGCAGCTAAAATAGAACCGGCACACACAGCACGGAAACGCTCTGCTTGATTCGCCAGCCAGTATTGTCCCCTATACTGTGAAGCCGAGTTGTTAAAGAAAGGGACCGAGACATTGAGGAATAAAAATTCTCCATTGAAAGTCGCGAATCAACTCGGAATTGCCGGAGGCGGCTATATAGAAGAGTCACAATGCCCTCCGTGATATGAAAAGAGAACGGACGGGAAGCCCCAGAGTCGCGCTGCCGAGAACTGAAAAGGGTTCGCCCCATTTGAGCGGCGAAATGCCATTGACGTCGGCCCCTCCCTCTATATGTGAGTGTAAGAATGTAGAGAAATGAGCGTGTCGAGGATAGATGTACAGCACGTGAGAAATGAACTTTGCGTAGCTGGCAGCGAAAAACTAGCTAGATGTTAAACGTACAAAAATGACGTTGAAAAAGGGAATGTGGTGCAATATAATAAGAGGTGCTACAGTGAGGAGGGGTCGGGGCGGGGATGTTTCCGCACTCACACTGAATGGGTAGAAGACGAAAGTATGTGTTGCTGAAAACTGAAAGGGGTATAAGAATTATAGGTTTGATTTTCGACGGGAAAGCAAAATGTTCCTATCCAGAGGATGACAGATCGCAAGCGTAAGGAACGCGTCAAAAGGAAAAAAAAGAAAAAGCGGAAGAATGAAACGCAGTGACATAAGGTTTATAGAATAACGGGGACATGTATACCCGTTCGCGTAGGACCACTGCAACCACTGGTGTTATGTCGTGTAAAATTGCCGATGAGAGATTCGGAGCATGTCATGCTTGACGCCTGGCCTCCCGGCGGCAAACATACCAGAACAAAGCTTTACGGGCAGCACCACACGTAAGTAGCACCCATGTATAGCAAGTGACTGAATGTCATCATAAGTATGAGATACGGAAAGAGGGTTGCTTTTGAAGAAGCCGAAAGTTTAAGCTTTGAGTGCGACATTTTAAAGGACTGCGCATGTACGACCTTGGAACAGAGTATCTTGGCGTCCAGAAACCACGGACTTACGTAGCAAAGCAATATAAAAATGCCGCGTCTGCGTTAGAAAAAGTTAACAGAACAACACAAAAGTAAGGCAAACACTTTCCTCTGCTACTGGTGTTACAAACATTTATTGTCGCTAATATGTGACGTTAATTGCACCACCCTGTGAGCGCTTTGTAAGCGCTTTGATCCACTGCATGCTCAAACAAATATGTACGGAAAATGTGCAACTTAGTTTTTGGATAGCTTAACTATGGCGCGTGAACAATTTATCTTTGGACATTCAACGCTTAATGAGAACCGGAACGAAACATTGAAGTCATTCAATTTCTTTTTCTACCTTTTTTCTTGCGGCGTGGTGAAAAACTTGAAAATCCTGCGTCCTTCCAGCCAGGCGCGCTCGCCCTCTTCCAAAATGTGCCAGTGCACATCGCGGATCAAAATTTGTTCGATCGCACGCACTAATCCCTCTCAGCGCTCTAGTTGCGCGCATGTTCCGTCTTTTTTCGTATATACGCTGCTATCGCAGCTCTTCGCAGGCATGTGCGCGGATGACTGCTGGCTGTTCTAGGGCGGACGGCTTTCGCAATTAATTAGTTTGCGCTTATCTTTCTAGTGCACGTGACCGTCTGCCTACCGTTGACCTGTTTTCCCCGCGCACCTCTTTGTGTTCTTCTTATGTGCCGTGAAGCGTTAACATATATTAACTCCGAGTTTTATATGTTTTCGAAACGGGGATTCTTATGTCCTTTTGAGGAATTATCTAGGTTATTTCTTGCCGAGGAGTTGTAAAGCATTTTTTATCGAATCAATCAGAAGTAGTGTAGAGTGGGGAAGAGTGTTCCTTCGACGGGCGGACGGATCAATCAATCAATCAATCAATCAATCAATCAATCAATCAATCAATCAATCAATCAATCAATCAATCAATCAATCAATCAATCAATCAATCAATCAATCAAAGTCCTTAGCGTGCCGAGGAACAACGAGCCGGTCTTTGTACTGGCGCACGTGAGAGGTACAATATGCATACACCGCTGGTCAAGCGTTTGACCTCACAGTACTTGGCTGGGCACAAGAAATACGTTCACTCAGTCAAAGCTACTGTTCATTCATGGTAGCAATAGGCAGACACTAGAAATATATTAAACAAAACAAGTATTCAAAGAAAGGATCTGACACCAAGCACGTTAACTGTTACAGGGAGTAAGATGGACATATCTACATCAAAAAACAGGAATAAAAAGTATATGTTCTATACCATTATGGTTTATAATATATACATAACATGCCCTAGCATAATATATAATAAAGTAACGATATATAACAAATAACGTACAAAAAGAACAAGGCAGATACACATGCTATACAACAACTTCAACAGCTTCAACAACAACAACAATAAATCAAATGTTTATTATACTGCCCCGGAACAGCTCAGGAGCCTTCTTACTGGTGCAATTAAAAATAATGCGCAACACAAGATGCACAAAGATTACATATGTGGTCGACAAAACAATGTGTGACGGAGAAACAAACATGGAAACAGAAAACGAGAAGGTGGGTGTATAAAGGACTTAATTATATGACATGATTATCTACATTCATACAAAACACACGTAATCGACTCTGAAGAATGTCAGTACAGGTAAAACACTTATTACATGTCCTTTTGGTGCCACACCATAGTACAGTCTTTTATGCAACAAGACAGGGCAGAAAACGCGGTATGTTGCCTGGTATACTTTTGCGGCATAGTGAAAAAGCACTCGAACTGCTTTCTGGGCTAAAGAACTGTGAGGCCAGGCTCCCAAGATCTTCGCTTCCGTAAATGGCCTGTCATCCAGTCCATTCAAGGCAAACTGGAGAGTCTCACGTTGATTATTGAAGCGAGAACAGTGGCACAGAAGGTGACTGATGATCTCTTCACACTTGCACTTCAATCAATCAATCAATCAATCAATCAATCAATCAATCAATCAATCAATCAATCAATCAATCAATCAATCAATCAATCAATCAATCAATCAATCAATCAATCAATCAATCAACGGTGTTTAATAAAGTGCCCAGGAACAACTTCTAGGGTCTTCGTGCTTGCACACTCGGCAAAACCATACACATTAAGAACAATTCAAGCAATAATAATAATAATAATAATAATAATAATAATAATAATAATAATAATAATAATAATAGGACGAAAAAGGACGAGGTGTGCAAGCTTGTACAAGTCCAACGTCGTTGCTTTCTACTCAAAGCTTAATATTTGTTTTCTCATTCCATCCGACTGATGGCAAAATGCCTGGGTATACGCCATTAATAGAGAGAAACTAGACCAAATTAAGGTAATTAAATAAGGTATTTTTTAAATATAGCCAATAAGCCGATTGCTTTTGAACCGTATCCACTTTCCACTAAGCGCCTGATAACTTCTCGATCCGCTCATCTCAGGTTAAGCTTTGCGGTTCTCGACTCCGTGTCGGGTAAGCTGCCCTTCGTGTCTAAGAGCGCCTGTCAAGTTTCCGGCAATCTCTTTTTATCGTCCAGCGTACTTCTTCATAATAATCAACGTTTTTGAGCCTACTGGCGTATGCTTTGATAAAATTACTCGTTGGCTGCTCCTGGAAGCTGAGTACCTAGATTAGGCTGCTGTTTTCCTAGCTAGAGTGTTTAACGTTACTTCAGTCTTGTGCATATTAATTTCTAAGCTTAGAGCTTTATCTCATTGAGATGTTAATCATATTTGATTTCGTAGTGAAGCTAAGAATCGCCCTATCTATGTTTGACGCTTATTGTTCCCATCTTTGCTTACGAGAACTCGTCGAATGGCGATTATAAAGGGTAACCTCCGCATAAGTGCACAATTTTTATAGTATTACGCATACGACACGCTTAGAGCGTGCATCATTACCTTGAATATAAGAATGGCATAATTAAGAAAAGCGAGCATAGCCGCAAACAAAAACATGAATTTAGCTGAAGAACTGGGCCCTCATTACCATAAAAAAACGGTTATTATGCTAGAGATTTGTAGCAGGTGGTCAGCCAATCGGGGCGATAGACATGTCTTTAGTGAAGGAAATCGATCATTTTCAGATAGCGTTTACAAATGAAAACCTGTTCGAATCCACGGCCCCTATATTTCGCCTCGCTCGTGCAGATTCATCGTGACCATTGGCGGTGGAACGTGTTGTCCATTTTCTTTTCTGTTCTTGCTAGGCCCTTCGTTTGCACCAATATTAAGGCGTAAAGCTGTTTTTGGGCACTTTCAGAAAAGAAATAAACGAAATGAAATATATCATGCCGTAGAACACCGTAGACGGCGACGCGCTCCTGCACCCTATAGCGTTTCTTATCAGACTTTTAAGGAGTAATGCATAGAAAAAGACCTCGTATATAGTTATGCCCTCGGTATAAACTGCGTAAGGCATCTATGGTGCTTTCCGTTCACCGTGTTTACGGTTTAGCAGAGTATATGCGTTGTGACACGTAGGTTCATTGAAGATTTTTAGCTGGAATCGATGTAGAAGAAATAATGCTGTTTATGCGCAGTATGTCAGCAAATGTCCGTATAACGGATCGGCAAGACGATTGGTTAACTTCATCACTCAAGAATGCCGCAGACACTGTGTCATATTGTTGCGATCACTCATGCAAGGGAGCTTGCGTGTTATTAACTGGGCGTTTCTGACGCATTCTGGCGTTTATAGTCTCTGGTGTTAAAAACAGGTATTTCATGCACTGAAAAGGTTGCATGCCAACTGCTTCAAAGGCTGCCGGATAACAGAGCAATGAATATAGAGAAACAATATCTTTGCGCTGAGGCATACTATAGGCATTCACTATACAAGTGTCAGTATCGCAAAGTGAAAGCGCGATACGTTAAGAACCAATATGAGTGCTCAGTGAAAAATGATAATTAATCGAAATCAGATAAATGCCGGAAAAAAATTCTGGCAAAGTCGACGTGCAGCCTTTCATTGCGTGATACAAAAATTTATATTGCGCTCACAATGTGCCTACTATATAATTTAATTGCTACTGAGACATGTAAGTTGGTACAAAAAAAAAGTTACAGACGTAAGTCGTTCACGGAAACAGAATCTTACTCTCGTAGGAGCTGTCCGTCGTCATAGGTAAAAAAGAAGCAGTGCTATTGTTCACTTTATCTTCTGAATATGACATGGTTGTTTGCTTTCCACGAGTTTTAAAGAGTGAGCGAAATTATGCCGAATCAAATGAAGCATTCCAGGATTTTCGTCTAGCGTGTTAACGCCGCCAAACGACAAGTACCAGGAGGTAGTAAAGCTGACGTTAATAATGAACCACCGCGTTTTGCCGACCCCGCCCTTGCTTCCTTTATACACAGTATACGAGCTCTGCGCCTGCGATCTCCTCATGTGTCGAGTGCAACGACGCGCGCCACTTGAATGAGAATGAAGAACTGAGGTTCACGCCAGCGCATTCTGCGACCCCCGCTTGTCAATGAGCGACGCCTCTGCTGCAGTGGCGCCCTTTGTTTTGCAATCTTCCCACAACAACGCGTTCAGTGCCTTCATTGAAGCGTACACGTGCGGTCGATGCAAGTGCATATAGACGTGTCGTGACGGCGGCCAATGGGAGTGGAGGCGTTTCTGTGTTTAGCGTCAGATTCGCTACGCTCGCGGGTCGAAGCGGGCCGCGCGTGCTGTGTCTGCGCGTGCATAGTGCATGAAGCAGGCGTGGTGCGACGCGTCTGCTCGCCGCGTAGATGAAAAATGCACGCGAAAGGCGGAAGTATATGTCGCTGTGTCCCCTTGGCTGGCGTTTCCTGTGCACCGGGCTACTGCGCAGAGGCGCATCCTTCCTTATGTGTAAATACAGTGTGGATGGCCCTGGCGTATTTTCGCGTTAGGCGAGCGAATAATTACGGATTCTAGTCGCTTCGTTTCTTAGGAATATATGTACGATTCCCTGGGTATATAATTTGTTCCTGTCTCCAAGTGCAGTGCGGCGTCTCATGAGCGAGTTAGCTTCTGCTTCATTGATATGAAACATGGATCAGTTGTAAATATCGTGTAAGCGAGTCATAACACTGTAAAAAGTGATTAACTATAGATAGTTAACTGGTTCAGCCCCCCACCTCATATGGAACTGTCGTTGGTAAGTATATATATAGAAACCGCACCAAGCGCGCGCACAAGCAATTTATAAGAAAACGCGTGCCCCATCATGCATATGTGAGAGAAGCGATTGCGTTTTTGAAAGACCAGTTCTCTTCCATCTGACTTTGTCGCCCGTCGGTATATTGGTAGGTTGTCCCTATAAGTAGCGCAGGCTTTTTTTCTTTCTATTTTTTTTTTCTTTTCTTTTTTTGTGATGGTAAAAACCGACAGGGATAATTTCGGCTGTGTTCTTTGTTCGGGTAGTGAAATTGCCGCGTATTCTCATTGCGCTTTTTCCGGCACGATCACTACGCTCCCTCACAGCCTTCGTAAAGAGCTGAGTTCGCGAAAATAGAATTCTGACGCAAACGTTCATATACAAACTCGGGTGCAAATAATCTTAATTGTTATTTGCCTACAGTTTGCGTCATGGGCATATTGTGACGCAAGCACAGAAACACGCAACTCTAGAAGACACAAGGGAGTTGACGTATAGGCCTGCTACGCATGTAGAGGGCCACACATATATATGATCAAACGACGTATATCTTATAGTATATGTATGTCCAGACTACGAGAGATCAAAGGAGCGATGCCCGTTCCCGACCTCTGGCTGTTTCCGATCATTTCTTTCTCCCGAAATTCCCATATCTCACGTACACTGTGGGGCAATCACTTATTCATACCGAGCAAGCGGCTCCAGGCAGATAACACCGTGCCTTTATCGGAGAACTCACGGGGAGCTCGAACAAAGCAAGAGTGTAGTCACTGTACCCGCCTAAGTATAATGCCCGCAGGCAGCACGTTAGATAGGATACGCGGCTGCGGGACTCATCGCTTGATCTTCCACTGAAACGAAACGAATGGGAGCCGCTACAGGCATCTCAGAGAAAAGACAGTGGAAGAAATAAAGAGCACGCGAAAAAAAAGAAGAATGCGAGGAGAAAGAAGTACAAACAAACAAACGTCCGGTGAAAATGTTCCACCCTGCATGCTTCTGACGCCAGCGGCTGCAGTGGTGGCCCAGGCAACAATGGTGCCCATTTCTCATGCATTATGCATTCCAGAAGCACAAGTAGTTGCAGCTGATGCCTTGAAAGCGCTATATATATATTTATATATTTATATATATATATATATATATATATATATATATATATATATATATATATATATATATATATATATATATATATATATATATATACGAGAGAGGAAGGAAGAGACCATTCCGGTGTGCTTCACATTTCTTCCTCTTCACTTTCTTCCTCTTCAGGGAGGATGGCGGAGGTGGCGGGGAGGGGAGGGGGCGTGCAACTGTTCACACCTACACGCTCGCAGCCACACACGCGAACTATTCTGTCATGTCTTGTCGCAATGCCCAGTGGCCTGTTTCTTTGGTAAGCCACTGTCAACGAACCTTTCTCCCGAAGCGTTCCATGTTGGCTTCGCTTTGTACACCGTCTTTTCATATTAAATGGAGTTTCATATAGGAGAAATGTGTATATACCATGCACTGCCCGGAATTAATGCGTTCTTGATGCCGAGCGTTCACTGTATATGGTCTGGTGTGACAGTACCCGTCCTGGAAGAGGGCGAAATAAGGGTCATAGCAATCTTCCGGTCTACGAAATATATTTGTGCTTCTCAACCGCTAAAAGCTTGGTGTAACGTGGGAAAGAACCTCCCACATCCCATACTAATTCTTGCCAAATTTCTTTAGTACTCATGCAAAGCCCTGTATTTTATGTATTTTATTGTCTCTTAAAGGCACACTTAATAGACGATTAAGTTGAGCAATGTTAGTAAATTATCCGTCTACAATAATAAAAAAAAGGCACTCTCGGCCTAATGAGAGGCTTAATAAGCAAGGAATGTCGCAAACACAAACACGTTTGCGACGCCAACTTGGAATTTCCCTCATGCCATCCCAATGAAGTCATGTATTTTGCGGTGTCTGCTCGAGCCTAGCTTACTTTTTGGACTACAGGTCTGAATACATTCTGCTCCACAACTTACCGAACACGAGATAGACTTTTTGAAATTTGTGACGTCACACTCACGTACTAGTGCTCGGGTATCAGCACTATACATGCAAAAAATAAAGGTTAATCTTTATTTTCTCTTCTAATAATCAACCTCATTCCACGAAATTAGCGAGAATAGGTTTAATTCGTATTCTGTTAGAATTCGTGAAGCCTATAATGGAACATATGCACTCCTATTTTCGCAACTTTAATACATAATTAAATTGTGAGTCACGTGATGGCAGTAAACAAATAACACGTCACATGAATAAGTAACGTGACAATAATTTTCATAACTGCGTGTAAGCGTAAACTCATGTGTTAAAAATACGCCTGCTGACAGGTTGGAAAATGCATACGTGGTCAGGTCACCAAAAGGAACCTAAAGTTGAATGATACGAAACACATCAAAAGAGTTTACAACACATTATACGTGCTCTAATTATTCCTAAATATTATATCAAGATATTATTTCCTGTTGTAGTTATTACAAAATGATAGTTTCAAAAGCGTTGCTCACTTGATCTCTAAACAATAATAATCGTATTTCTTTGCTTCCGCGCATAAACGGAAACTGACGAGGACACTAGAATATTCGTAATGCCAAGTTTGGACTGCAGTCTTTAGTTTCAAGTTACATTCACGGACAGATGAGAATCGCTCGTCCGTATACTTTTCCTCCCGTGTGTACGTGCATCCGCGTGATTTTGTATACGTTTAGCATGCAGCAGGACAGGTACATCCAGCAGCGTTTTTCGAAATAGTCCTTGCAAATTTGCATCCAGACCAACCTCTAAAGCTTCCAGCACCAATCTGCAGCTTGATCAGCCAGGAAATTGAGAGGTGATAAGGTTTGAAAGGAAGCGTGTTCCAACACTGCCCCATTGTGTCACTTTTTTCGTTTTCTTTTCGCCGTGGAAGCATTCTCATAAACGTTCCTGCGAAGATATTCTTCTGGTTTCAGGCAGTGTTCCTCAAGCACGTGCTGTCCATCTTAGTGGTTCCTGCCCTATCATGCGGCTTTTAAACGTGTTAAAGGTGCGTTTGAAATACGCCGCACGACTTGCAAATGTTCGGAGAGTACGGGAAGTTTGCGGTGCACAGTCGCTTCACCTGCCCCTGTTGAACCGCCGCGATGGCGCGGTGCCTGTGGCGTTGTGCTATTACGAGTGGCCGGTTCCATTCCAGGTGGCCGCATTTCCGTCGGTGCGAAATGAAAAAAAAAGGAAAAAGGAAAAAGAAACGCTCGTGTACCTAGATTTAGGCGCCCGTTAAAAAACCCCACGTGGTCAAAATTAATCCGGAGCCCATCACTGAATCATATTTCATAGCCCCATCGTTACTGTGGAACGTTAGGCTCGACGACACAATCAAAATAGCACTGTTTTCAGGAGTATGTCTTCCCGCCGCTGTAATTGACCACACCGATACAATAAAACTTGGTGCCTACTTTTCTTAGGATGAGGTGCTTTCGGTGACCTTCTTTATGTCTACAACATATTTCTATTTCTTTAGAGCTTAAACAACGGCGTGTGGCAGGGCTAGTTAAATGCGATTGCCTTGTTGGGGCAACGGCCAAGTGCCGTCAGGAGCAATATTTGGAGACCACAGTAGCGGTGAAAACTTCGAATTTTCTTGCGTGCGACTGTGAAGCCTGTTTTGGGTACGTTCACTGCCGCCGTCGAACACGCACACGTGCGTGGCTTCTGCTACTGCCTTATGCGTGGAGAACCGAAAGTTCTTCGTGCTGAACTTGCCCATAGGGAACATTGCCCTGACAATAACAAAGATGGTACGAACACATGCAGTCATTTACGCCGAGAACGCCCGCAAGCTGTTGGGTATAGCCCCAAAATGCGGCTTCTCATTAGCAAGGATTTGTACCAGGTAGGCCAACATGCCGAAGTGTTCACGCATTAACGAGCCAAGCCACGGCCGTAGCGGACTTTCGGGCCAAACCGCTGTGGCTGATTTATCGAAATTAATTACGGGCGTTTGAGTTTGAGCCGGTTTGCCCCCAACTGCTCGTTTGTCGCTTCGCTCATCGAGCACGGCCGCACGGCAGATGGCTGGCGGCGAGCTCTTGCATCGCGCAAGAACGCGTGGAGCTGAAGAGGTAGCATGGTTTCGAGGGTGCAGTGCAAACCCGACCTGCAAAACCGCTTGCGCAGCGGTAATGACCCCTGCCGGTCATTAAGGCTTCATTAATAAGCTTCCAGTGCGCGCCCATGGCCAACACAAAGAGAGCGAGAAGTTTTGGTCAGATCAAAAGTACGGCCGCGAACATGTAACATAAAGCGCCCCTTTCCCTTATGAACTGGAGTCGTTAACGAGAGTTGTGTAAGAAGGCCGACGCTGCAGCTGAGCGGCGTGGCTTCTAACAGGAGTTCCTCTTGTTCATTCGGCACCATTTCGGGTGAGTTACCTTCTTCAATGCAATTTCAAAACAGGTTGCTCTGAAGAAATTAGCTCTGGAACCCGAAATAGTTGCGCCACGAGTAGGATTTGTGAAAGCCTGCATGGACGCTGATTAAAACACTTACTTTCCTACTTCGTAGTGCAGCTTTGTTATCGATACTCTTGAAAAACTTGACTTTAAGGTAGCCCATGTTCCCACGTGTCAGTAGAGGCCAACGAAAGTTACGACATGTCGGGACATCCGCAGTAAATATAGCTCTGTTACAGGTGGTGGCTTTCACGGGCAAAGAGTCGGCCATTTCTCTTAAGACTGTTGCATTGTGGGGTGAAAAAAAGAAAAAACAATGCTCTCAATATTTAACCATTTACGAGCGCTACATTGAGGGAATACAGCCGCTAGAACGCATTTTTTAACCAGTATAAAGAAGAAAAGCTTAATCTGAATTTCTAGTGGTAATCGAAGCTAACCTCAATAATAATTAGTACCATGTATACTTGTATTTACGGGACATTCCTCATTGTTTTGTCAGAAATGAAACCGCCACTTGCACACGCGTGCCGGTCATGCATGTCAACAGCCGAAAGGCGGGGCAATTATTGCGTGCTTTTTTTTTTTCGCACAATACTTTTTAGCAGTATTGGAGAAGGAGACAAGTCACTAAACGAGCTCATCTGCGCAAAGAAGAAAGAAATGGGTCGAGATGACAAGTGCTTCTCGAAGCAGCGTGCCATTACGACGCCACGTCAAATGTTCATCATGACGTCATGTAACATAAATATCCTAGTGGTAAACAGCTTACCACGTTCTTGATCTTACCATGTCCAAATTGACCGGCACATGCTCGCGTCGACAACTCCGTATATCCATTAATAGAGAGTACAAATCTCGACTTTGTTTATATAATAGTGTTAAGGTTTAACATCACGTGGTAGTACCTCGCCTTCACTTTTAATCCTGGATCGCGACGTCATCTGGCGTCATTCGAAATGCGCAACGCATTCATTTTTCGTCGTCGGTGGCAATGCAGCAGTTCGACTCCCTCAATGTACCAATGTTCTTGAAAGCCAGCTGCAACAACATTCTTACACGCCTGGCATATGGTGTCGCCTGCATCTAGCTTTATAGCACACCAAAATATTTTAGCCTATAATGAATCGCTCCCCGTTTAAAATCGAAAAGGACGAGAGATGTTGTTTAGTGGGGTGGGCGCATGGTCTGAAGAGCATGTTGACGCTCTAGGCAATTGTAGAGGCTCTTTGTTGGAAGAGACATCGATTATCACCTGGCTGCTCTAAAAGGAGGCGGCTGATAATGCGGTGCCACTGCAACTCGCCGGTGAAGATAGAGGGTGTATAGAACGCGAGAAGCTGTGGTGGTCAGCGGCATAATCGGGAGGCGTTAATTGTGAGCGGACGAAAACTCTGTAGTCGAAATCCTCAGGATTGAGAGCGAACTCAAAACGGAATAACGGAGCTGGTTGGCAGGAATGGTCAACGCGAGGAGGAGGAACAAGTGGCTGGCAGCGGCCGTCTCTATAGCTCTCCGTATATCAGGGGGCCAAGCGGGCATATTTTCCGGGAGATTGGCCTCCCTCTCGTTCGCCCTTTACAAGCCGCCATGCCATGCTGCCCGGCTCATTTCCTGCCGTCAAGTGCGGTGGTGCCCGCGCGTACGCTAGAGGGCACGCGTTCGGGCTACCGCGCATCATCGACGAACCGCGGAAATGAGCCCAGTTTCGGCCACCGCATCAGGTCGGTAACGAGACGCCATTTTAACGCGCGGTTTAATTAAACGAGTTTCGGGACACAGGCGCTATGGGGCCATCGGCGCGGGCTGCTTTTCGGAGTCCGCTCAGCCTCGCAGCTGAGCTGCTGCTCTTCGAGGGGCCGGTGTTGCTTTATCGCCCACCGTATAGTTTTGGTACTAGGCCCTTTCACGAGGCGCGAAGAGTTTGCGTGCATGTGCATTTGCGTGGTTCTCGATCAGCGTCAGCGTCTGGGACTGACAGTTGATGTGCGCTGTGCGTGATCTTCGATGATATACATTATTCATAATTTGTACAAGATGCAATGTGCTGTGTGCTGTTTTACGTTAAAGATTTCTTTTTATTCAGCAGCAGTGGTCCGCAATATTAGGATAAATTAACACTTGTTATTCAAAGTGGTCGAAGCGTAGGAGCTAATTGGTTTCCGAGTGGATTAGTTACGAACGCCCGTTTGTGTGGTATGAAAATTTGCTACAATTCGTGTAAAATCGTTGCTACACGTAATTTCGAAGCCCTATATATATATATATATATATATATATATATATATATATATATATATATATCCAACGAGAGATTAAGCCACACCAAACCCGCGGGGTTGGCTGAAATGAAAGCTTCGAAAAGCGGCCTGACGGCGCCTATAAAGAAAGCAGTTGAATTAAAAATAGCTAAAAAAATTGATTATGATGGACCGTGCCCGATGTGTCTGCACGGTAAAGCAGAATATCACATAAAGTCTTCTGTTTATTTTGCAGGACTTTACTGCGGGTCTAGTGAGGGAGCTTCATGTAGGTCTTTCAGTGAATAACACTTCATTAATCGCGGTTATTCATGGCTAGTAGGTTGCGGGACAGCCAAGATTAAGACTTAGGAACAGCACTGTATTCTTAGTCAAAACATAAACAAACGAACCGCTGTTAATATAGAGACGCGTTAAGCGTTAGCTTTACGTATGATTTCACTGCTAGCTGGCCGAGTAACAAGCAACTGCACCATTGAAGGGCTGGTATTCCGAGTGCCTAGCGTGGTGCAATCATAGTCGTAAAGAGCCCACAATTGATTTTTTACCTTTCAAATGTCACATGTTTGCGCAAATAATTGAAGGCGAGAAGCGGTGTCGCTTTGAAGAACTATTTATTAGCCTACTACGTCGCGCGCATCATCATTATGGTGTGCAATGGTTCACCTTGTTAAGAACGGCCAGCTGCAGTGCAAGTTTGCGAGCCATTTACGCCAGCAGTGGCAACCTCATCTTGGAACGCCGCCGCCAACCTCTAGCCACGGCGTGACTAAGTCGACTTTGTGTCGGGAACAATGCGCGCATCCTCCACTCTCCGTCGCTTCAGCTAGGATGCGTTTGACGAAGCAGGCTTTGTGCTGAAACCGCCACCGTTACGCTCTAGCCTCGTCGCCGTTGTGACGGAAGGAGTTCGATGAAGCAGGCTTTGTGCGCAACACGACAACGCGGACCTGATCTGCTACGGGTGGGGGAGTTGCCGCGGGAAAGCCGACGAAGGCTCCTTCCCACGTGCCGACCAAGACGCAAGACAATGTGCTACCCGGGCGCTACCCGGAACGGCTCCGAGTTCTACGAAATTCGTGTGGTGTCGATTTCGGACCATGTGTGTGTGCATGTGTGTGTGTGTGCGTGTGTGTGTGTGTGTGCGTGAGTGCGTGCGTGTGCGTGTGCGTGTGCGTGCGTGTGTGTGTGTGTGTGTGTGTGTGTGTGTGTGTGTGTGTGTGTGTGTGTGTGTGTGTGTGTGTGTGTGTGTGTGTGTGTGTGTGTGTGTGTGTGTGAGCCCTCATCCTCCTCCAAGTCGAGAGCCCACCTCCTCCAAAAGGGCGGGTCATCTACAATGACGTCGAACTATGACGTCGAGCGGAGTGCATATAAGCAGCGATTGTCGGCTGCTAGGGGGTGCTAGTTGTCGTGCTCGAAATGTACTCGTGAACTGCGTGCTCGTTGTCGTGCTCGTCAATGTACTCGTGAGCTGTGTGCTCATCAGCTGTTTGCTGTATGCTCGTCTTGCGGGCTCCATTTGGGAGTCACGCTAGACTGTCGATGTGTCTCACGTTCAACTGTAAATAACATGTAAATAAATCCTGCTCTCCTAAGTCCCGACGAAGAGTCAAGCTCGTTCCTACAGCTACGACTGCCAAATCTTACATCTGAATGGCAGCGGTGAGATCGGCCTACAGCTCGTAGATCGTCCGACAACTCTAACAAATAGTGGCAGCGGCGAGATCTTCCGACGAATCTTACAACCTCCAGATATTTACCTCTGCTTCATTGTTGACTGTAACTTGCAGCTTTTCATCAAGAGTGGTACCAATGTTATTGTATTGTTGTTGCATAGTTGCGCGAATGTATGTTTGACCTTTATAACAATGTGGAGTTTGCTAACGTAGCGACGACTCATATAACTGTTACAGGTAAAGCTCGAATGTCCATGAGCGCTTGAGTAGGCAATTGGCACCGGAACGCGATCGGTATTTGAAAATGTCGCGAAATTTGTTCATGGGTGTCTTACACTCTGTTACAGATATATCAATCTGGGTGATCTTTATTTATATGGTTAGTGATTGTAACGTTAGGAGTGTTTTATTAATTGTTGGATCGTATATTATTGCAACAATTAGTCTTAATTTTTCCGTTCTTTATTTCTGTGAAGTATCTTGTGCAAATAATGTAGTTGTTTGATTCATTTTGTATTATCAACCATCATTATTTGCATTGGTATATTGCTGTACTATACCCCTACTCAAACGACTCCAATTGGGCGCTGTAGGTAAGAAAATAAACAAGTATCTCACAAGCTAGGGTGGACGCTTTTTCTCTCGACAAATGACAAATACCTTGTTTAGCAAAGCTTTTTCTTTCAAGTTTTCTTACCTTGCAGCATTTTTCTTCTGTCAAGCGTTTATATTCTCACAAAATGTATTAGATTGTACAACAGTATTGTTCAAAATAGGAAAGGCTGGTTTAGCGCGTTGCGACGTTTTCAGCGCCTCGTACGCTGCTTCAATGTGACGTGTTGGAAGAAGTCGTTGGGGCATCTCGTAAGACTTTCATATCGCCTGACTATTATCATTAAATGAGACTTTCGTTACCACTCCTGTTAACGATTCCTGGGGTACTGGCGTGTGAATGACGACACAAAATGCAATAAAGTACAAAGTTGAAATTAGCATTGAAATTAGCAGAGATCGAGAACAACTCGCAGGGGCGCACAGTCTAGCTTCGTGAAACCTGGTGCTACAGTACTTATAGCAAATCTTAAGCGCAGGTGTATCTTTATTGCAAAATGTTGCTATACCACAGAATGGGTACGCAGTGTCCGTACAGATACAGCCGTTAATTGCAGGAAGGAGGGAACATTAAAAGCAGTAAGGAGTGGCGTTACTTCAATAGTGAAGTTAGACAATGCGTTTACCGTGTCTGTCAGAGGCATAGGATAGAAACTGTGAAGGTTTTCCAAAACGACTGTTTGTAACATGCTGCGATGACCTCTTGTCTTTAGTGACAAGAGACAAAGAGCAATGCTGCTACTAGTCCTCACCACGGAAACTCGCTAGACTGCGAGTGAAGAAGGAAGGGGGGGGGGGGGCGAGGAGTTGCGAAGCGTATGTCAGCACTCCAAGCGGCGTAAACTGCAAGAGAAACGGAACAAGACGAACAAAAAGCGTTAAAACGAAGGTACTTATCCAGGAGTGTCTAAGCGTAAGAAGCCCCAAAAAAGATTGAGCTGGCCTCTCCACAAGAGCTGCTTAAATGGGACGGCACGCCGTGGCGGCGACAAGCTCCCGAGGAGTCTTAATTACCCTTTTGGCCCTGATGACGCGCTCATTGTCTCCACGCTCTCATGAAGCACCGCTCTCCCGAAAAATAGCTGCCGCCGGCGGCTTGCCGGACGCGTCGCGCTCGAAAGGGTGCGCTTTGCAAGAAGCCGCTGCACACCCTCCCTTTATGCTCGCAAGGCACTGATCGCTTGTGGCAGGCGCAAAGGGGGGAGGGGGGCGGAGGAGAATAAGGAGGATACGCTTCCATTGTCGGCTTGTGCGGTGCGTGCTACGGGACGCAGTCAACCGGGCATACCGCTGCCGCTACTTCGAGCCGCAAAGCGGCTAAACAGTATGGAGCGAATGGGGGAGAGAGTACCTGAGAGATGAGACAGGAGAGACTGCAGGCTTTTGTCGTGCCCTCGCGGTCTCAACGCGGTGTCTATACCCTATCTATATTTTCCTTCCTTTGTATCACGCTCTAAGCCTCCTTAGATTTACCATTTAGATTGAACTACTCGGATATCTTTTTTTCAGCTTTAGATTCCAAAGAAAGGAACTCCTAGTGCTTTAGATAGGTCCCTTATATTGCACATTTTTGTTACTATCGCTTTACGGAGCGAGAATTTGCCTTGGGACATTGGAAGGAGGAGAGTCGACAACAGAAACAGTTACCTTTTGTTCCATGAGAAGCGGTGGCTGGGCATCATGGTAAGAAAATAAAAATAAAGGGGCGATGGAAATCGATATTGGAGCAAGGAGAACCAAACTGCGCTTTGAATTAAGGAAATTTGAAAGAAAACAACTGTGTAATCTTTTGTCTGAGAATAGAAACAATGAAGAAACGTGAGTGGTGTTTTTTATTTCTGTGCTCATTACAACAGGGCAAACACAGCATAAGAGAGAGAGAGAGAGAGAAAATAAATGAGTCGTTTCGCTTTCCTTCTCTTACAGATAGCAAATAACCTCTGAGGCCTATAATTCTGCCAAACGGAGCTTGATCGCAATAGTAGCCCGAGAAAGTTCTTAAGTTTCCATTTTGCACGCATAGATCGTTCTCTTTTATGAGAACGTACAGAAAAAGAACAATATTCATAAAAAATACAAATGAAAAGAGGTGGTGCAGAGCTTACAAATAATCGTTTTCAGAGTAGTGCAGAGCAGCAGCAAAATAGGGAATCAGAATGTGACGCTTGAGAACGGCGCAGTTTCTTCCAGTTTCATAATTTGTGCCTAAAACGTAACTTTCAAATTAGGTGCTCCTTTCCTGCATTTTTTCTCCCGAGGGATTTCGTGAATCCTCAGGCCAGCTATATGTACCGTTCGTCTCCAGCGCATTTCACAGAAGTTGTTCATCCATCTTCTCCTGCTGCATCTTATTATGCGACTCAGTTTCAGTTAAACCGCGCAGTATTTTACTCGAACTTCATGCAGCGGTGACTGATGTCGTCTTTAGCAGGCGTAAGCTAAACTTCCTCGCTCACAAAAGTGGCTTCTAAACGAGGGGCGCCATTGCCCTGCGGAATATAACTTGTTTAAGTGGCGCTTGATGTGGCGCTGGCACTAGTTAGGCCATTGCGCTTCTAATTTAATGGCTCACTGTGTGTCGCAGAAAACTACTACATATTGAAACTATATATAATATAGAGTTTTCTCTCCAGTTCTGTGTTCCTCAAACTATTATGGACGACTTTTTGAGGCTCTGACTGCTGAGTACACTAATATCCGTATTCGGAAATGCATCTTAACTTGAAGCCCATGCTTGGCTTGATCTAAAGGACGCCTGTCATTAACGCGCCGGAGGAAACGCAGTGAGCCTCCTGGGAACGTTCGCACCAGCACGGGCTTGAAGTTGAGATGCATTTATCAATACGGAGATTAGTTCATTGCCACGCAGCGTGGGTTTTCCAGTCAATATTTCCAATGTGATAGCTAATATCAAGGCACTGTTTTCAGACAATTCCTCTATCTGCATTCCACGGGGAGTTCAATCTCGACTGAAATGGTGTCCAGGTCTGAGAGTCTTCACTCTTTCTGAAATATGCAAGGCATTATTTGACAGTCTCACTGTCGACAGTCCAACTGACAAGAATGCTGCGACCATGAGCTCCGTTTTAATTCACTTTACCCTAGTGGTTTTCCATTGCTCAAACTTTCTTCATAGCGCCGAAAACACCAGGCTACCCTTGTTCAAGGATATGAAAAGAGCAGCCCTCGGGTTCACGTGCACTTGCGCCTGCCGCTGCGGTAAGACGAGCTTGTAATTAGCGCGCAAATGAGCTCGTTTCCTGCCCATCCAGGCCTCCCTACGTTGCTTTGGGACCAGAGCACGCACGCGCGCAGCTCGCCTTTCAAGATGAGCGTCAGTGGTGCGGTTGTGACGGCGTTCCATCTGCCGAGCCGAACGCCCCGACGCCGAGGCGATCATTATCAGAGGAAGGTATGGTTTCGACTCTCGGAGTCTCCGACATGTGCCACAGCCCATATTTGGAGTATTTCCTCTTGCACACCTGTTTTTCCACACACCTTGTTGTCACCTCCCCTGTACGAACTGCCAATGCTTCCTCTCCTTCACCTCTCACCCGCCTCCTAAACTTCAGCTCTCACCCACCTCCGGGAAATTCCTCGAGTGCCTTCCCGCTACCTTATGACAGTCGCTATTACGTCACCATCTCTCTCTCTCTCTCTCTCTCTCTCTCTCTCTCTCTCTCTCTCTCTCTCTCTCTCTCATTCTCTCATTTGCGTCTCTGCCGACGGCCGTGGCAGGCATACCGCGCGTGCCTTTCGGTCATCAGCGTGCCCTGGAGGCCGCGGCGAACAATGACACTCGCTTGTTTGTGCGTATGTGCGCATAGGATCGCGCGCTGCGGTGCCCACGTAGAGTCGAATCGTGTGTGTTGCTTTCTCAAGCGCTTGTTCGGAAACTATGCACGCCCTATAGCTTGCTCGTGGCATAACGTTTGAGTAAGTCCCTGTGTGGCGCGGTCTGTCAAAAGCGATATGACAAGAGAATCTGGTTAACTTGCTTTGGGACGCGATTACGTGTTTGTTTTACGTCCGCTCCTCTGTGTGACTTATCGGCAGGAGTGAAATTTCTTACGATTATATATCTTCTGTTAGCTACCATTGGTATAGACAAAAAAGAGCATATAATAACGGATACGCTGCCGCGTAAAACACTAAACCGGCGACATGAATAATATCAGTGAGTGCACATGCGTCTGAACGGTTAAATACGTACAGTGGGCAAGGTTTCTTAGCTTTTCTTGGCACTCAGTTATTATTCTGTTGGATTTTTAATTATTAGAAAGGAAATGGTGCGGAGAAAGTACTGAATTCAGCGTTGAGCAAAACAAGAACAAGGGAAAAGTGGGAGGCAACGTTTCGACAAATGGACTTGTCTTTTTCAATGCGACATATGCTTTCCTCGGTACAGCATTTACAGGTAGGGTTCTTCTAAAGTGGAAAGGGGGTAAGGCGGGTGGGCGAGGAGCGTAAACGACGGGGCCTGGACGATGGGGCCTGGACGACGACCATCACGAACACACAGTTGGAAGGCCTGAGAGATTAGTGGTGGGTTGGCATAACAGATTTATTACGGATACTCTGCAGTCACTGACGTAGTGCCTGGGGAATCTCGGGAATCCACGTACCGTTTTTCTGAACCCGAAAGAGTAAATAATAATAAAAAAAATTATGCACCAAACGCCACGACTGTCGGCATACGCAGGAGATGGAGACGTAAAGGTTGATTACGAGGTCTAACATTAGGCAATGGTGGAGCTGAGAAAATACCACAGCTTCAAGGTCAGGGAAGCCACTCAAACGTCATTAAAGAAAATAAGATGGAGTTAATGCAGGCGACTATTTTTTTGCCTTGAAGGGGACGTATACTTGTCCGAAGGTCGGGGAGTAGTGTAAACATGCGAAATGAGGGCAGGCGACGGGCCGTCCTGGAAGCTGCCACCAGTCAGAAGACAACTTCTCGCGCGCACGGAAGTCGCAGCGATGGGAACTGGAACAGGTTCTTATTTTCGTATTTAGACGCACAGAGAGACCAGAGCATGTCATTACTGGCCATCGTAATGAACTTTTCGAGTCCTCTAATGTCTTGAATATTTTCAGTGCACTTGTTTTTCCGACCCGCCGCGATTGCTTAGTGGCAATGGTGTTGGGCTGCTAAGCACGAGGTCGAGGGATCGAATCCCGGCCCCGGCGGCCGCGTTTCTATGGGGGCGAAATGCGAAAACACGCATGTACTTGCATTTAGGTGCACGTTAAAGAACCCCAGGAGGTCCAAATTTGCGGAGTCCCCCACTGTGGCGTGCCTCATAAACAGAAAGTGGTTTTGGTGCGTAAAATTGCGTAATTTTTGTTTTTTCCGACTACCCACAAATACTGCCTTCGCGCCTGCTTCACCGTGGGATTCCCTTCCACAGTTATGGGGATGTGTATGCAGTTATGTTGTTAGCTATGGCTAGTTTTTACTTGCTTCATTTCGACCTCGTGCACTCGTTGCACGCACCGCCACGTGCCGTTCTCCTGCCATGCGATAGCGTGACACATCGCGGCAGACCACCGGACGTACTTGTCAACGCGTCATGAACGGGTGCGTATTGAACCAGTTTCCCCAAATGTTGTCATTGAGGGAGAATAGGCAACTTTCGGAGCACTCGCGGTAACTGTGTTCGCTGTAGCTGCGGCAGATCCCTTCATTAGATACGCCACACTGGATAGAACAAACACTTGCCCGGATCACAGAATCTCCGTCGTGCGGATCACAAGCAAAACCCATCAATTGCAGCATGTTTCTTCTGCGCGGTAATATCAGTAATCGATAGACGTGATTCAGCTAATAATTGCAGGTGAGGTGATGTAGTGGTAAGTGCTTCATTCATATTTCATCTATTTATTTCATTGCGGTGCTTCGAATAGCACCAGTTGCGAAAGCAGATTGACACGCGGAAGGTTTTAGCCCGACCTTCATTAAGTTACTTCATAGGAACAATGCTTCTGCTTGAAAATTGCGTCAGCCTAATCAGATGACAAGCTAATAGAACGCCGTACGGACGTTCTAGCTGGGTCTACGATGAAAAAAGAAGTGTAAGTTGTACACGCGTCGTGTCTAGTCAGTGTTGCTAACAATTTTATGTCTGATTCGTTAGTATAGTTAAAATGAGACAGTTAAGCGTTTCAACCAACTCTGAAATAAAAACTGCGTGGTTGTATTTTTCAGTTTTTTTTTCTCTGCGTAGATATGTTTTAACTAGTATGTTACACCAGTGGCGTTGCTAATGGCTTTTCTTTTTTCTCTTAACTCTCGAAATTAATATTTTACAAAAGCACTCTTTAACTATTTGTACAACATACCATTAGACGCGGCTTGAAAACGCCTCCCAGAAATGACAAAATTTTGATTGTCGCGTGTTGTTTATCTTAGCTCCCGGGCCTTGCCTATGCTCATCATCAGGTAATTATGAAGTTTTCGACATTTAATGACAAAAAAAAAAGCAAAGGACTGCATACGAGCTGCTCAAACGATCGACGCCTAGCGGATTGTTGAGGAAAAGACAGGCAGTTGTTATTCTGAATAAAGCAGACGCCGCATAAAGGAGGGCCTCCTCAGGCCGGCTCGTCAACCTTCGCTGTCTACTCCTATCACGGTCTCGCTTTGTGTCCAGTGTGTGGGATGCCCTTATTTCACAATCTTCATTCTCCTCCGCTCGTTTCGTGACCTTGATCGCTTGAGGTTGACTAGACAGGACGGCGTCGATGTTCTGGTTCTTATGTGACCGTGGGCGTAGCTAGGCGTGGCGTCGCCTCGTATTTTGTGAGCCGACCTTCCGAAACACTCCTGCTTCGCTGGCGTGTACGCTGCGTCGTAGACTCATCGACTTGGTAGAACACGCTGGAGCACTAATAATAGATAAAAGATAAAGGAAAAAGAAGAAGCGCAGAAGAGATGACGTGAGCGCTCGCTTCATTTTGTTGTTCTTCGCTTGTTTCCCGACTACCTCAACGAAAAAGAAAAAGTAAGAAGTCGAAATCGAAAAAAAAAAAATTGAAGGTCAGATAGCTTGCGTAGGAGGCGGCTTAGGCTTCTGCTTCGGCGCGATGCGGCGGGTACGCGTAATCTCAATGCAGCAGCTCACGAGTCAATGTTGAATTATTTTCTAGAATTTTTGTTGGCTGTTAGACGTTTACATTCAGGGAAAAATGACCACACAAAAGCTGGTTATCACAGTAATCAAACTTAACTCTGGACTCGTCTTTTAAAACTTCAAATCGCTCCAAATGACCCAGCTTTTTTTTTCTAGCTGGCAATATTGGCGGATAAAGAGTGGTAGAGAGAGGAGCAGTACTGGCAGAAAGGTGGATAAGGTGGCCGTGGTGAAGGGCCTCTTGCCTGCTGCTCCACGCAGGCGAGGCGTTTTGGGGGAATAACAGAGATAGGTTGGGAAGAGGAAGGAGGGTGGTATGGTAGTAGGAGGAGAAAACTAAAGAAGCAAAGGCAGGGAAGTCAACCAGAGGTTGCCTCCGCTTTGTCACCCTATTATGATATATATTCGGGGGTTTTAGGTGGCAAAGCCTTGGTTATGAGGCGCGCGGTAGTAGGGTTCCCTGGTTAATTTTGCCCACCTGATATTTGTTAACATGCAGTTAAATCAAAGCACATGAGCTTTCTTGCATTTCACCTCCATTGAAACGCGGTCGCTGCAGATGTGATCGAACACCCGACCTCTAGCTCACCAGCGTAACGCCACAGCTACTAATTTACCGGGCCAGGTGGTGTCTTATATGCTTGCAGATATTAAGGTGCTCTCTAAATATGGCGTTGACACACCATTCTGTTTGATCAATGTATCTTCGGTCGCATGCTAGTGGTATACGAATCTGCAAAAATGTAAACTGAGAATGTACAACCAACTATAGCTCAAGTCGCAGCACTATGAAGGGGCGTTGTCCAGGACACAGAGCATATTATCAGAGATGATCATTCGGGATGATAATCTCGAGCTATTGTGGAGCTGCGCTTACAACAGTCCTGGAAAGACAATTTTTGGCGCGTGCTATAGGCCGCGGGACAGCCATCCGTCACTCTCCGATTTACTCCGTAACCGACATCACTGGCGAATTCCCTAACGCACCTATTGACTTTTTTGGCGACTCCAATTACCCTAACATTAACTGGCCTCTGCTTTCTGTAGCCAACAGGTCACCGTTAACCGAAGTTAAACAATTCATTGATCTTATTCTAGACTTCAACCTGCATCAGGTGATATGTTTTACAAGAAGGAATAACACCTTTGACCTTATGCTCACATCTTGTCCTCATAGCTTAAAGAGCATTACTACACTACCCGGTCTTAGCGATCGTAACCTCATCCATGTCTGTAAAACAATAGCGCTTGAGAAAAAGTCACCTACAACAAAAATAATAAGATTACAAAAGGGAAGAATTTGACGCCTTAAATAACGAACTCCAAATTTTTTAAAATGATTTTCAGCAATCTTACTTGTCGAGAACTGTCGATAGCAAATGAGAGCTTTATAAGAATGTATTGCTCAACTTGGAAGATAAATACATACTAACAGTTCTCGTGTAATCCGACTCTAACAATGAATGGTTTAATAAACGGCTCAAAGCTCTCCTTACTAAAAAGCAAAGGCTTTACAGAAAAGCCAAACTTACAAATAACTCAGAAACATTGGGAAAATACGAACTGTGCGCTAACCAATATATTCAAGAGCTGGCGATAGCCAAAGACAATTTTTTAATCATGACATTCTGAATATTCTACGATCAAACCTGAATAAATTCTGGCGCTTACTTTCAGTAAAGACACATACTAGACAGACTGAACTAATAGATCCGTATGGTAATCTCATTAACTCTGAGAAATGCGCGTTAGCTCTTAACGACTACATCACCTCAGTTTTCTCCAACACTAATGACACTTCCATTGAACCGATACCACCGCTTTCAATAAAATCAATTCCAGACATCAAGATAAACCCTGATGGCATATGTAGCCTTATTAATTCACTAAAATTAACCACCTCTGCCGGATGTGATGGTATTAACTCCAAAATACTAGTTAACACCAGTAACATTTCTAGCCAGGTACTACACCTAATATTTACGCAATCCTTAAACACTGAAGGCTTGCCCGACGACTGGAAAAAGGCCCATGTCATACCAGTCTTTAAGACTGGCGACCGCTCCCGTGCTATAAATTATCGCCTAATTTCTGTGACTAGCGTTCCTTCTAAACTTCTAGAACATATAATCTCATCCAACCTAATGGCTCACCTGGAATCTAACAACTTCTTTTACACTCGCCAGCACGGCTTCAGAAAACTATTTTCATGCGAGACCCAACTCGCCGAGTTCACCCATGACATTCTGCAATTCATGGACCTTCATTTGCAGATTGAGGCCATTTTCTTAGATTACTCGAAAGCATTCGACCGCGTTTCCCACAATCACCTACTTCAAGAACTCGCATTAATCGGAATCCCAAATAGCTTGCTTACCTGGCTTGAACACTTCTTAAAACGGCGCACACAGTTTACCTCTGCAAATAACCATAATTCATCTCTTAGCAGCGTAACATTGGGTGTGCCACAGGGCGCTGGTTTATCGCCTCTACTTTTCATCATCTACATCATTGACTTACCTGCTAACATTAAGAATAAATTACATCTTTTCGCGGATGACTGTGTCCTATATTCCGCTATCAAAGGCTCGAATGACATCACCGCACTACAACAGGATGTCGAGAGAGAGAGAGAATAAACATTTTTATTAGGTAAATGCAGCTTTGGAGAGGCGTCCTCATTCCAGAATGCCTTGAGCTCGGGCCCCGTCCTGGGCCCTCGCAATCAGCCGTTGCTGATCCTCGAGGTCGGAGCTGGCCAAGGCTCTCTCCAAAAGCTCGTTAGTGGGGTAAGGGTTCGGAGGATTTAATGGTGCCGCTCTGCAACCCCCTACTATGTGCCTGAGGGACCCGGGCTCTGCGCAGGATGTCGACTCCATCGCAGTATGGTGCGAGAAATGGTTCATGCCACCTAACCTTACTAAATGCAAAGCTCTGTCATTCACCCGCTACCACAGCTTAACCAGTCACACCTACACAATAAATTCAGCTCCTCTCAATCATGCCCCGTCTTACAAATATCTCGGCGTTCACATGACATCGACACTATCATGCGCAACTCAACTGTCACCATCGGTTCTAAGGCCCTTGGATATTTAAAACGCAACCTGAAAGCCACATCACCAGAAATAAAAACGCTAGCATATCTAACGTTCGTACCTCCGCAGTTAGAATATGCGTCATTTATCTTACCTATGACATAGAAGCAATACAAAATCGCGCTACTCTTTTTATAACTTCCAATTACTCTCGTGAAACCAGCATAACCACACTAAAACGTACGCTTGAACTACCATCACTTGCTTCCTGCCGGATCATCTCTCGTCTCTGCTTGCTTCACACCTTTTATTACCATCCATACTCCAGGCATTCCCTATTAAATCTACCCTTACGTACATCCCCTCGCTTAAGCCACAGTCGTCCCATAGCAAACAATAACACCCGATCATATGCCATGAACAGTTCATTCTTCCCCGACGCTATAACCCATCGGAACCATCTCCCAGAAGATATCGTGTCGTGCACTGACCGTAAAACGTTCCGCGAAATGCTAAATAAGCACATTGCTTAATTACCGATCCCACCTACCCTTACTCTAACACGATGCTCCCCCTTTTTCAAAATTGTTTTTGGCTTGTTTTTGTTTATTGTTGTTTCCTTACTGTTCTGCACATTGGTTCTAACATTGTCACAAGGCTTAAAGGCCTCCCTTATGTAATGCCTCCGGGCCTTTAAGGCGAAAATAAATGAAATGAAATATGTCCTGGTCGTTCATTTGTCCTGTCGTCTGCGCTGTTCGCCATAAGCCAATTGGCCTAGCTTAGAACGCTCATGGTTTGGCTGTTCCAATCGAGGAAACTATGCAGAGGCATCGTTTTGACAAGTTGCATCGTTTTTTCTATTAGGCAACTTTTTGGGAAGCTGCTGGCCCGATTTTCGGACCACAATATTAGTGCTGAAAGTAACAAAACTCGTCGCTCTTATTGTTGCTTTATCACTTGGTTGAGGCTGCAGCAATAGGAGCCAGAGCTAACGGCAATGCGAACTTATTGTAAATAATGAAATGAGTACTAGGCTATACTGGGCTGTTCAGGATCATTTTACATAGCTTGACATGCGCGACACGCAAGCACGATGCCTGGGAAGCGGGGCGAAGCCTTGCTTCGCTTTCCGGAAAAGAAAAATCCACACGCAGCGCTTTCCTAAATGGCTTCTTTATCACGCACGGCATCACGTTTTGTATACCCAAGGGAAGCGCTAGAGACACAAGCAGTATCACCCCGGGGCTTCCAAGGTGAAGGAAAACGTGTCCCCGTAAAGCACCGTTACGACGCACGTGATCTATGAGTATACCATATGGGCTGCACCGTTAAAAACACTACACACGACTCCGTACAAGAAAAAGGCGTGCGTGGCCCTGCTGGTTACCACGGCGCCGTAGCGAAATGATGGAAGAGCTGGCCACTCGTGCAACGCGAGAAGAAAAATCACACTGAAGAAAGCGAAAGGCGGGGACAGTTTAGCGCTGTTGGGGAATCTTCCAACAAGCAACGGCCGTCGAGGGGCTTGTCACGATTACGCGGTATAATGTTGACTACCATGAAAAAAAAAAAACAAGGATATCGCGGCAAACGTCATAAAATCTGCTTTGGGGCGAGGCCCTTGCGGGCGGGGTCAAGTAGGCAGAAAGAGGAAGTGGGGAACAAAAAATAAATGAAAGGCTTTGTTGTACCGCCGAGGCTGTTGTTTACGAGCAAGTCCGTAGACCTCGCAAAACGTGATTTGCGCGCTCGAGTAGACGCAAGCGGACGCGCTGTTTTGTCGGCTGGTGTTTCGTTGTTGCTTGACATCTTCACACGTGGGGTTGACTGGAGGCAAACGCGGGGAAAATGGGCGCTAATAGACGAGGAAGCACCAGAGAGCTCCTTTTTCGAGGTCGCGGGTGGATGAGTGCTTCACTGCGCCTGTTTGCCCAGGATGATAGAAGCAAAGAGAGAGAAAGAAAAAAGCGAGACAAAGGAATTGCAGGATAGCCTGGGTTATGTGCGGTTTCCTGCCGTGATGCTTAAGTTGCTTAGTGCGCATGAATGAAAGGAATCGTAGCCACGTAGAAAATATGCGGACATAGAAGCTGATATAAAAATGGAAAATGGAGCCTATTTTAAGAAACTTGGCACCTGTCGAAGGTGTGTGCCTTTGACATCTGCTGCGACCTTATTTGTAGCTTTTCAGTTATTCCGAAAGTCCGAAGAACGTGGGTCAACATAGAAATGAAGGAATTGAATATTTAACGGAAACAAAAATGCGCTCTGGAGGACGTCATGACATCAAATATTTCCGCTACCCACGTCGGTGACGTAAAATAGTCTGTCCGACAACTCATTAGGGGGATATCGAACACAAGTCAACACTGCTTAAGAAGTTGATGGTGTGTACAGAGATGGCAGCATCCTACTGAATGGTATTAAAGCGCTTGTCCGGTCTCATGCTTGCGACGCGGCAGGCCGCACGCTTTTCCATCAAATTTTGACAAATACTGTTTTATTTATGGGATAAATTGAATTAGGTCGCACGCGCAGCAGGCAACGAAATTCGAAAAAACTGTGGCACGAAACCGTAGTATGCAACGCGCCACTGAACAAAATAAAAACCAGCGAGGTGGTGTGCAGCAAAACCCTACACCAAGCCACCTTTCGCATTAAAATGTACAACAGAAAAGAGGGTAGAGGGAGAGAGAGCGAGACTGATGCGCCCATCTACAATTCGAGCTAGTACATTGACAACGAAGTCTGAGTAGGCTCAGCTGCGTTAGTTGGCTCTACAGAAACTGCGAGAAAAAGATAACTTCGCTCTTACGCGTCTTCCTGCTTTCGTTACAGAAAAACCAACACGAGTCTTACCAGCTCGCCTGAATCAGAAGCACGCGCGATCGCGAATGCAAACGAACTGAAGCCGGGCACCTAACTCAAGAAAGTTTCGGCTGCATCCGTGCGCGAGTTGACTAGGCTGTCTGTATCAGGCTATACGGTGAGGAAGCCCAGCGAGCAAGAAACTGGGAACCTCCTAAAGAGAAAAGAAAATGGAGAGGAACGAATAGTCTTTCGCCAGTTATTCAGGCGGCTACGCATGCGAAGCCAATAAAAGCGGTTGCACGTGTTGCAGCGCTGGAAGAAAAAAATTAAAAAGAAAAAACAAAAAAAGGGCACTTCCCGGAAAAAAGAGAAGCCGGCGCGCTGAGAAACAAACAAGAACCAGCCTGTAATACCCGCGAGATCCCTCCTTCTTGAGAGTGACGCATAATGAACAAAGCGCCGCGCCAAGCGAAGGGTTGCCTTGTTTTCGCGAGAACAGTGCGTGCATCTGTATGCCGTGCTTTCACCCGTTTCCGCGTCTGCAGCTCCGTTTCTGTATCTTCACACACTGGCCTGCTCTCGTTAACGATCTCGAACCACCCCCTCTTTCTTTATGTGTATAGTTTCCTTTTGTTTTCTTGCTTTCTTCATCTGCCTTCCGTTTATTTTACTGCCACGCCTACGAGCGCCGCGTTGTTGGCTTCTTGACTTTCCGGAAGCAGCAAGCGAGCGCTCTACATGAAGCCTTACTCTCATGAACAATATTAATTTCTCGCCCGTTCTCAGCTTTCAGCATTATGTGATTGCTGTAGAGGATAGTAAAACCATGTCATAGGACAGATAGCGTTCAGATATGTGAAATAAAAACAACAAAGAAGGCAAGCACTGCACAATGGCTCTTCCTTTATGCAGCGTTCTTCAGCACTCCCTGTTTGTTTCGCGTTTTACCGATGCGAAGCGCACGGAGAATTGATGTTGTTGAAGTTGTTTGGTGCTCTAAATATGGTATTTGCTTCAGAAAAAAAAAGAAAAAGGAAAAGGATTGCTCATTCTTGAACATCAAAAACAAATAAACCCAAGAACATGCTGCGCTTTATTGAACACGTCATTTTGCAGTCAACACTTCGAATACTTCACTTTGAGCACTTAAAAACGAAGGCAATAGGTAAACCATTCTTGATTTTTTACCTCTTTTACTTGATAGCGGCTAATTTCCGCTGCTTCTTCTCGTAAATTGCAGTTGCTGTGGTAAGGGCTTCAGCCCTTGTTCCAACTTTGTGCGTGGGGACAAACAAACAAACAAACAAACAAACAAACAAACAAACAAACAAACAAACAAACAGACAAGCAAACAAACAAACAAACAAACAAATTGCATACAACATGGAAGTTTAAAAGTGAGAATGTGCCAGCTTAATTATCTCGACTTTTCGTGGATCTCAGCGTTCCGACAGCGCGGAACATTGGAACGTGACATCGGGTGAATGAATGGCATTTCCATTCTAACGAGGTGAATTGCAAGCCAACGGCCCTATGAACTCCTTCTTGGATGCATACGCTGTCACACCAGATTGAAGCATGAATAAGAAGGAACAAACTAGAACGCTTGTTATGCCGGGACCTTGATGTGATTAATCGCCATAAATTAGCTGGGAATAAATCACACGAAGTGTCACGCATGGTTGTACACGTGAAATGAGAAAAAATTAGAACAGACACTGAAGCCTGCTTACGTGTGGGAATGCGGAAGCATTATAGCCCCTTTGTTGAAATGTTTTAGTTTATGCTCACATTTTATGCAATCCAGACGTAGCGCCACTTCCTGCTCATTGGCTGCGCCGTCACGTGCCCAATGACGTACGCACTAGGCTACGCCTTTAGTCAGCCAGATGGCGGTGACGTGACGTGTGCAAAGACGCACGCATTAGGCGCACCTTTAGTCAACCAGAACCGTGGAGCCACCCCTGCGTCGGGGAGGCGGGCTCATCTCGCACCCTAGAGGCCTGGACTCGATTCCCACCCAGATTGAAATATATCGAATTTTCCTTTTTAAGTCATCAATTTACTTTGTTCACAGGAACTTCCCAGAGAGCTTTGACGTCAATTCAAGCATTTTTTTGACGTGTTTCTACTCGTCGCGCCGTCGGCCATTTTTTGGTACCATCGCTCGATCACGCCGGCGACGACGTCGACGGATTTCCGGGTAACGGGGCATATAATGCTTTCGAATTAATACAAATGGGCTATCTGGATTATTCACACCCCTGAGCTAGATACTGAAGATAGGAGAACTAAACTTTTGCGCTGTACTTTTTTGCTCTCATAGCCGGCCGGACTGCTGAGCCCGCATCGAAATTAGTACAGTAAATGGATTTAGCTAAGCTTTGTCTGAACGACCTTGTCATTTCTTGCATGAACATATTTAAAGCTAATTATTGATCACCAGTGTTCTACATTGCACTAATTAGTCATAGTTAGCTTCTTACATCTCTAGCTTATTTTGATTGAAATTGTAAGCATATTTGTAATGAGTACCACTTGCAGAGCATCATCTAGATTTCGTGACCCGGATTGTGACACGGGTGATACAGATTGCGCCCTAAATTGAAACATAAAATGAACCACAGAAGTAGGACACTTGCTAGTCTTACAAAACTTTTTGCGATTCAAACATAATATGTCATTTAGCGATAATAATGATAAAAGAAGACTTGTTGTGCTTTGACAGGAAATATGCGCTATAAACCACAGAAAGGATCGATTACTGCCCCGCTGACTTACCGATCTACTGCAGCACCACATTCGGCGTAGCACCAAATATGTATCCATCTGGAACGCATATGCCCTGTACGAGCGAGCATTTGACCGCGTTACTCCAGCTCCGTTATGCACGTGCTGCAGTTGTTTCAAGGCAGCTTCACTCTCAGCGTAATGCGCAGGCACATCAGGGCTACTTGCGGTGCATTGTTCATTGCTGAGCCGTATAAGCGTGGATACTGACCTCAAAATTTGGTAATGTCCACTCTGGCAATTGGCCATAATTTATATGGTGATTGCTACGCCGCCAACAGTGTTCCTACGTTCGTCATTGTAACCGAGTGAGCTGCTGATTATTTGCATTTACCGCGATTCTTATGCTTTTATTTACGTTCGCTTGCACACAATCTAAATGTCGAGCATGCACGAGTTCGGAGCGTGCATCATGTTCCCTTGTAGATGAACTGCTGCTTTATTCTATTTCTTTCCCGTCAAATCACATTATTTTCCTCCTTAGATCAATATATGCAGGATTCTTCAAGAGACTTTCATCTGCTTCTCTGTTCAACATTTAAGGCGTGTGAACTCTCTGTCGAACAAACTGGCTCGCTTTTTATGTTCTCGCGCAACTGATTCTGAGGGCTGGTCGATCGAAAGGGTACGCATTCGGTCATTACATCGAATGTGCACCATCATGTACATGTGTCTTTCAAGCCCGACTTGATAACATACTTCATTAGGCTGGCGAAGCAGAAGTTAATGTGACGAAGGAAAGATATGAAAATATGCGCGTGTCTTTGCTTTTTCCAGGTGTTTTATGTGGTCACTTCGCTCAATTAAACCTAGAGAATGGGGCTAGCTTTCTTAATATAGAATGTGCGCCTTGAAATTAGAACTGAGGAAATCCATACACTGTAGAAAGGAAATAAACTCAATATACTAGGGTGTCGCTCCAATTCTTGTAACTGTTTCTGTTGGTTATTTTTTGGCACAGGCGGAAAACGTAACTAGTTTCGCTGAAGTGAAGCCCACCAGCCCACTTCCGCATTAACAAAACCTCGATTACTGGTCCTGTTCTCGTACTGATAATAGTCTGAACGATTTCGCTGTTTTGTGGCTGCGTACTTATTGCGGAACTCAAACTGGGGACAGCAGTTACCTATTCCTAAAATTTTGAAAGCCGTCGCGCTATTACGTCTGTTTGGCTTATTTTATAGGTACGAAGGCGCGTTTCAGGCGCTCAAAAGCAGCTCCGATAAGGCAGGATGTAGAAAGCGATGCTCCCCGCTGTGCTCCCGATCACTTCCGCTCAGCAGTGCCGACGCTGATACCGCTTCGTTGAATCTCAAACGCAGCTCGTGGTCTCCATCTGAAAGCTGTTTCACCCAACTGTACGCAATCGCCTTGCGTGGGTTTTGCTCTGCCGTCCGCAGGCTTCATCTTGCCTCAGCTATCTGTCAGAGATTATAGCCTATACACGTTGGCACTTTAGCGCGGAGGCCGGTGCCGGAAAAGCGGCGGAGTGTTACGGAACTTTCGCATCAAATAGTGTCATCGAGGTAGCCTATACTTGATGATGCAGTGCGTGCAACTTTTAGTGACTAGCCAACGGCTCTGCCTTTGGAAAACGCGCTTTCGAGATACTATCGAATCAGCGTGTCCTCTCGCTTTCTGTTTGCTCTGAAGGGTGTCTCACCAGGTGGAACCATTTTCACGTAAGATGCTGCGGTGTAAACCTAGTTAAACAGGTAGTAACGCTGCAGACATAGGCGGTTGCGCAACGTCTCCAGCTGTTCTTACCCTGCTTATTGCAAGGAGACGCAGGCCTATTGGTGAAAAATAAGCGCCATCATTTCCTATACTGGTCGTCTCACGTGGTAGTTGCTGTTTTTGGTGGCGCTACTAAATTTCAGAAATACCGCGCATGGCTTTATATCAAATAAATTATATAAAATTAAAGCGTTAGCCACAACGGAAGGGAAATCGGGCCGTACATTATGCCTTTGAAAGGAGAAGCAGGTCTAACCAATTTAGTGAAACTGAATGCCAGGGAGAAAAACAAAATAAAAAATAAGCTTTGCTTCCCTTTAGCGTCACCGTTGCAGACACCTTGCTGTAGCTAACACACCGTGAGTCTGTGGCTATTGATAACAGCAGAACCATCTGTGGATAACTATGGATGTTACTTAACAAACTTTCGCTGATATAGGCGCAGTAATGGCGTGCTCCATTTCACTCGCCGATAGTGTTCCTATAAATAATAATAATAATAATAATAATAATAATAATAATAATAATAATAATAATAATAATAATAATAATAATAATAATAATAATAATAATAATGTGACTATGATGATGATGATAGTGTGTACGCCAGACGTGTGATCGTTTGATGCACTTTTACGATAAAATTTAGGTGTCTTTAAAACAGTACTTCGGGCTCATGGACATTGGTTGAAATATTAGTGCCTATCTTCGTTGCCCGATGACATCAGAGTGGAATACTTGCTGCCTGTGCTATCGAAGGGCCTCAAAAAATTTGTTAATCTTCGTACTGATAACTTTTCGGAAAAACATGGCTTACTCACCGATTGTCAGCACGGGTTCAGGAAAAAGTGGTCTGCGGAAACTGCTTTAACTATACAAAAGGGCCTTATTCTAGAGAATATTGAAAGAAAGCTTCTGACTTTAGGGTTATACTTAGATTTCAGCAGAGCATTTGATATAATCAACCATGAATTGCTTTTTCTAAAACTGCAAAAATACTGCTTCCGAGGAATGACACTTGAACTTATCCGATCTTTCTTAGAAAGCCGACATTAATTTGTTGAAATTTATGAGAACAGATCGCACGTAAAAAGTTGACAGTGGGTATGCCTCAAAGTCGCATCCTTGGCCCGACACTTTCCCTGTATTACATTAATGACATTGTGCAAGTTGGTGATATGTCGCGTACGCAGATGAATGCTCTGTTTTCTTCATAGGTAAAGATATGAAAGAAATAACGCCTATAGCAAGTTCCGTTTGTCATAAAGTTCGAGCATTGTCTAAGGCAAATAGCCTCGCTCTTAGTGAAACTAAACCAATTTGCGTTATTTTCGTGCTTCGGGAGGTTCTACTACATTGCTAGATAACATTACTTTGGGTCCGTATAAAATCAACATTACGTCATCCAGAAAACCCTAGGCATAATAATCACAGCGCAGATGTCCTGGAATGGGTGCAGGTTAGGCATGTTTGCTCAAAGGTACAAACAGTTGCTGGCGTATTAAATCGAAATCGAAGTGCATTACCTTTCAAAGTTAGGCGTCTAATTTTCGATGCCCTTTTCCATTCACACGTCAGTTACTGTCCACTGATATGGGGTAACAATACTGCGCAAAACATTCAAATGTTGGAAATACTTCAAAGGAAAGCGATTCGGGCGATAGCAAACATTTGTTTTTCCGTATACACGCAAGAGCTTTTCCAAAGATACGGAATAACCAGGGATGGGGGCATATATAAGTTCAAAATACTACTAAGCTACAGAAATGCTATCTTGGGAAAACTCGATTCATTTCTAAACCTCGCAACTTTACAACAAAATAGAAGTGCATATTCATATCGTCGCCAGACACTATGGCAGATCCCTTTCTCGCGTACTAGTTATGGCTATCAACGCCTTAATCATTACTTTTTTTCCATACTTAATTATTTCAACAAACGAAAGTTCATGTGTCACCAGTAAACGAAGCAAAATATTGGATTTGTTCTTATAGAAGTTTATTGCTGAGTGATCTAAGAGTTTAGCAGAACTTCTGATGTACTCTCGTCGTATTTACCCGTTTACACTTGCAACAATGATCTCCAGAATCCAGGTTTATGCTGCAGCGATCTTGTCCGAGCTGCGGGAATAGGGATTACGTTGTGTACTTGATGCTGCAAAGGGCGTTTTCACACTTCTTAACTTCGAGGCTGTGATAGCGCCCTGGGCTGCGTAGCCAGGATTTCTGTCGCGAAAGCAGAATCTTATATGCAGACCTTTTTTTTTCTCGAATGTTGGTCTCTTTCCATATGAATGCACACGTAACTTGAAAGTATGTAAACTTGCTTCTAAATATATATATATATATATATATATATACATATAGAACGTTTCTTGATTGCAACATGCGTTTCCCGCGCTTCTTTTGGAAGTTGTTAAATCCTTTTTTTTTTATTCTGATCCTGTGTGCAATTCAAATTGTGTCAAAATATTGATGTACAAGTTGAGACACCGTCATTGTATAATAAGCGTCATTTCACACAACAGCATTACTACCACTTTCCATGTTATAACTTGAAGACATGTACATGTACCTCTGTTAAAATGCTCTTATGTGAACACATAATTCGTTATTGTATTGATACATCAGCCTCTCCACTGTCTGCCTCAAAGACCGGAGTTTTGTGAAGTCGAAGAAATTTTGGCTTTTTCTTCATATTCATTTTGTTTCACTTTCTGTACGTCGTGGTGAAAATAGCGCGTAATTATTATTATTATTATTATTATTATTATTATTATTATTATTATTATTATTATTATTATTATTATTATTATTATTATTATTATTATTATTATTGGCTGCTCCAACTATTGATCCAACGTCCCTAGCGCACCTACACAAACCCACGAGTACGTAATATAATCTGACGTGGACGGCACTGCGCGACCGACGCGACTGCTGCTTTTTTGCTCAGGTATGAGCGAATGACACCATTTTTCGCTCTCGGAAAACGCACCCAGAGACATCCTGTGCGTTGGCGGCAGCTCTAGAAAATCCTTAAGTCATGTTTCACAACTTGCAAGTGATGCTACATGGGCACTCCGAATATCCCTTCTCGGCCTTACATTTCTTTCTTTCTATTCTTGCTGAACCAATAACTTATCGAGTTCTTGCCGATAGAACCTACCGCCATTCTTTGCTGGGGGAAAGGAAGCACAAAACGAAAATGTGGGTGCATGGGCACCCACGTAAGGAGAACGTCGCGATCCGGACGGAGATAAATGGTGTGCCCGGACAAAAAAAAAAATGAAGCACATTTCTTGTTTGTTGGTGGCTGCTGTAATGCGGGCTTCGCTTGTTCATTTTGGCTTTTAGTTGTAGCAACACGTGTCACTTGTACTGGTCGACGCACTCAATCCGCAGGCTCCACACAAGGTTGGTGTGTACTATCATGTGAAAATAGAAGAGAAGCTAAAAAAATAACGTTGAGCTAAGAAATATTATATTTTACATTCGGCCTGTGTGTGTGTGACACAAGTATGATTCAGTTACAACTCCTTAATCATGTAGCTGGCGTGCAGTTAGCGTCTCTTCATGCCCCGATCACACGTTGCTATTTTCTGCGATTAAAGCTAAAGTGAGCTTAATTTTTTTTCACCTGGTGTTTCCTTCCAGAGTAATAGTAGACAGGGTAGCAAATGAACCAGTACATTAGAAACGAGCTGCTTGGTTGTCGCTTCTTTCTTATAATGAGAGCCTAGGCGCGCGTCTATGGATTGCTCTTATTGTCAAGCATAATAACAACACGCGATCGTTTTTCAGCTTCAAATAACCGCGGCCAGTTTTGGACAGGGATGCTGGAAGCGCTATGGCTTACATACAAAGGAAGAAGACGGGGAAACAGTCACCTGCACCATTATCAATTAATGCTAACCAGACATCTAGACAGGCTTGTTACAGCGTAATGACAATTATTGCGTAAGATTATTGCGTAGGACAGTGCGTCCAAAACTGTCATACGCCGACACAATACGACGTAACTTAGATTTAGCGCTTCGGCCTTTTCAAGTCCTGTGCGCTTGAACGAGAGCTCGGGAATTGCTTCCACTTGAATCCGCCCTTGCTTGTTGCTCCTCAACGGGATTACACATGGGCACAAAAACGTACAAAAAAAAAAGAAAAATGAAAAGAACTGGCGAAAGTAACTTTCACTACGTCTACATTACATGCCTGGTATTCGGTGTAGCCCACCCATGTCTGCACCTACTGAACGAGTTGGTGTGAACTGATATTGAAATCGTGCATATGATTAGTCTTATTGTTTTGCATTTTGTTATTTTCATTTCTAAATTTTCCTTTTCATTACCTCTTACACATTGCCCTGCGTGAAGCCGCAACATAATCGGCATTTCGGTGGCATAAATAAATATGAAAAATATTGGGGTGTAAGTATCCTTACACCCATGTACTTAAATTTAGGTGCACGTTAAAGATTCCCAGATGGTCTAAATTTCCGGAGTCCCCCCCTACGGCATGCCTCATAATCAGAAAGTGGTTTTGGCACGTAAGACCTCATAATTTAATTAAGGAACCTTTACAGCATACTTCCACTATTTCGCTATTGCTTCACCCTTCCACGTAATTTTGTGCTGACGTTAAATTCTGTTAGTCAAAACTCCCTAAGGGTTGCGATTCTGCCATACTAAATTCAAACACGTAACCTGATTTTAGGCACGTGCAGCAAAGAGACAGACAGTGTCAAAGCCCGCACTATGTGGTGATGATAAGACTAAAACTTTCTATAAGGCACCCAAAAATGAAAGCAAATGGATGCCCCCTACTACAGCTTCACTTGAGCGTTCCGTTTGCGCCCGGAAAGTGCAGTGGTGTGCAGTCAGCGCATTGACTAACTTTCCTTTTCATGCTCTCTTCCAACGAAAACGATAAAGGAACATGCTTCGGTTTCTGTCTTGTGGAAAAGTAAACGGGAAATGCGGAGTTCCACGCAACCTGCCCAAAACTGGAACTCCCGCGTCGGCTCCCAACAGTTTCTCTAGCCTACGCACACCAAGGCGCACGGCCAATACTCGCCTATACCAGCTCTCGCACAAACAGCTGGCTCCACAGACGTCCAGAACTTGGTTGAAAGCTTCGGCCCAAAGTAGAAATAAGCAAGTCTGCAGCAGACGTTGTTTTTCAGCAGACACCGGCGCAAGTGCAAGAGAAATAAAGCAAAACGCGGCGCTCGCTAAAATGAACAAGCTAATTTTGTACTCCGAGTGGACGAGAGAAGGCAGTCCTAGTACTTCCTTTTTTTTTCTTTTTTGTTATTATTAAACGTCTCCCTCTACAATCTGCTGAGCTGGCTTTCTCTCGGGTGCAGCCCTGATGGAATGCCGCTCTTTGTTCGATCACCACAGCGCTGCTCCCTTCAACCTTTCTGGAACCTCGTGCTTGGCTTGCTGTGCGCCAAGCCTCCACGGCTTTGTGTGGTACAGGGTCGTCTTTCTGCTGCCAAGCTGCAGTTTTAGCTTTACGCCACACCGTCCCCAACAGTCTATAGAGCCCGCTCATCTGAAGGTGCTTCACCTTATAGAGTTGGGGTTAGCGTGACGGAAGCCATCATAGCCTCTTCAACGTGTACATTTCTTCGCTGTGTTTGTCTAGCGCCCGCACATATTTATCTTTTTATTTGTCGGTCCTATTCGCTCTTACATTTTTTTCTTATTCTTAACCAGGGGGCCCGGTATTGAAATGGATGAAAGCAAGGCGGAAGAGAGAGGAAAAAGTATTCGACCAGTGTGGTCTTGAAAAAGAGAACAGCTGAGCAGCGTTGCCCATTGAAAAATTGCAGCGTCCACTCTTCTCTACACGCTCGCTGGACACGCAGCAGTCATTGCGTGAAACGACAAAAAATAAAAAAATAAACGCATCTTAAAGCCTTGTCATCGATAAGCGGTAGCATGAAAAGCCGGTAAAGAGTGAGCAAGACTCAGAAAAAGACTTACAAGAAAATTTACTATGATTTGACAGAAGAGGCGAACACAAGAAGTTCGCATCGACGCTTTCGTTTCCGGTCAATAAAAGGGTCGAGTGAAAAATGTAAGCTTAAAAAAATTATGATTTACCCGAACAAGAAAGGATGAAAAGGGTGCTCACTATATAAATCGCAACGCAAGTACCCAAGCGGAGAGCGCACATACAATCACTTTTTACTGAATTCAGGGAATCATGAAACCTGAACAATTCTAATCTTGCTAGATAAAGCCTTTCATGCATGGAACAGTTAGGTACAGGTGCGCGGAATGCCAAAGAAGTTATCAAGACAAATGATGTGGGAGGGAAGTAGAATGCGGCAAAGGAGGAATGAACTTGGATTCTCTTAGCGCCAAACTTTCTCCTTTTATTCCCTTTAACCCTTTCACCAGCGCAGGGTAGCTCGCTGGTACTTACACCGGCTAACTTCCCTGTCTTTCCTCCGCTTTTGTCTCTCTTTCTTAGCGCCATATTTACACAATATGTGACAATTCTATGTTAAGCAGGAGGCATCCACTTTTCCTGAATCATCTCTGGAAGTGGCTATCTGAAGTTTTCACTTTCGTCGGTGCACACATTTGAAGGACTTGAATAGTGTCTGATATGCCTTTCGTATAGTCTATCTGGCTCTTGCGCTCTCCTCTCTCGTGGCTTTTAGAGGTAAAACAGCGCAAATAAATAAGACAGACCTAATCAGTGATGATACGTACACTACAAAGCGTTTTGTGGTGTGTCTTCGTTCCTTCTGTCTGTTATCGTTTTCTACGCTCGCTTACCGCCAAATGCCATGTTGAACCAAACAGCCTAGCGTTGCATGCTTCTCCTTCGTATCTAAAGAGGATGCCATCTGTGCACTTACTTAACCTCGTATTCTTCTTCAATTCTCATTTCCTTCCATACTGCGTTGTTTTCTGCCACGTTTTATAAGTTGGGCAGTCACAGTAAGCTGACATATTTTTTCCCACATATAAGGCGAGAGTTTTCGTCTAGAAAAGGGCTTGACAGAGCGGTCTGGTTGTCGGTACTTAGCAAATGCCTAGTGTTCGGAGTGCGAAAGTGCGCCGTTGGAGGAGACCTGTTGTTCCAATACAAGATCCGAGACTCGAAGGATTCAGATTTGAATGAAGTCGGCACTACTAGATTTCTTATTTGCGATATATATTTACGCCGGTTGTAGCTGGCGCCGTTGGCATTCGTGACTCGAGTGGGCTGCAGCGTGACCCAACTCATACGTTTCAGCGGTACCGTGCGTAGTGGTCGTGAGGGTGAGGAAGGACGATTATATATAGAGTCACAAATTACGGCTCTAAAGTGGTTGCAGACAAATGCATGCCGTCCAAATTGTGCTGAAAGAGGAGAGTGGATGAGGTCGCGCATGCTCTACGAGAAGCATCGCGAGAGAACTTAACGCAAGTGTGACGGCTTCGTTTCCTTTGAGTATCGAGGCAGCCAGTGTGGGTTCTCGTTTGTATTGCGCAAGACGAACCCGTACACGCAGACTGGGAAGTGAACCAACATAATGTAGCCCCGAGTGAGCGGAATTCGTTGTAGCGCACTCTGCCACGCGACGTGTAGTTTGTGGCCTTCGCAATATCCTTTATTTTTGGCACCGGGTCTCTGTGACTGTCCGCCTGACACACCGCTTACGCGCTCAAAGTAGCTTAAGGGCTTGTTCGCTCCGAAATGGTTTCGCGTTCCAGTACTGATAAGAACAAGCTCGTGAGCTCTTTGCTCAGCTCATTCTGTTTGTTTTTATCTTTGGTCTATCTGCGCCGCACCTAATTCCGCGAACATCGGAGATAAAACCCGTCTTGGTGACAGTTTTCGCTTGAGAGGAATGGCTCAGAATTTTGAATGGTGTCACACTGAACATATCGTCTACATTAATCCATTAATATTTATAGATCTGCTTCACAGAAAGTCATAGTTTTCTTTCTGCGCGGCTGTGCCTGATTAAATATGTACAGGGCAGGCTACTATGTCATCGTTTTGTTATAGTAAAGAAAAAGTTGTCTGATTGCAAGTACTTCTGGATTTATCCTGGACTATTTTTGATCTTTATTCACTATACTTGAGCCCCTAGCAGAACTAACAAGCATGACAGAGATGGCGTGGTTGAATCAGCGCGTTTTTTCCCGCGTAATGGGCAGTTGCTTGCTTTTCGCGCAGCTCGGTCAATTCTTAAGTCCCGTTATGATTATTGTTTTTTTTTTTTTGGTGCTCGTGGTATTGGATCACGCAACTGTTCAATGTCGCTCCATCGGTCAACGAACAAGAGCGTCGCCTTTCGCGCATCGACTTGCGCCGCACGGGCGAACGAGGCACCCGCGCACGCGAACGGGTCGCGAGCCACGCCTGTTTGCCCAAGGATTAGCGAGCAGCCCTGGCATAGGCTTGCAAGAAGGGAGCGCTAGTTCCTCGGTGTGGATGACACAAGACGCTGCTGCTGCTGCTGCGGCTCGTTATTTGCGGTAAACATAGCCGTTCTTTTGCCTCGTTGCGTGCTAACGACAAAGCGGCGACCCATCTCGAATGGATGCCTGGTATGTCAGTTTCGCGTGGTGGGCAGGACAGAGGGGAGGAGACCAGTGCTTCGGTGCGCCTGGCGTGCCCTCACCACTAGCAGCACTTTATACAAAACAGACGTCAAGCCAAATTACATGCTCTGTTTGGCAGTAATGTGGCGCGGGAGTGGAAGTAACAGCCGACGTCGGACAGTCAGAAGCGCCATCGGTCTGGGCTGTCACGCCGTATATGTCACTCCGCGTCACGGAGCCGTGTGCACAGTCTCGAGCACGGAAGCGTGCTTGAGAACAGGCACCGTTGCTCCCATTTTAACACTGCGTTATTTGAAGCGGCGTATAGTTCTGCAGGAAGGTTCCTGAGAACTAAGCACGTCAGAGCTGTCAAAATCGTTCATCGTTAGTAGCAGTAGTTAGTAGAGTGCTCAACAAAAGAAACGTTGTTGCGAAGGGATGATGAGCACACACATTTGATTTAATCTTCGCGCTGGCTTCAGACGTTTTTTCGCTGAATCTTTCGGAATGTTCAAGAAATCACGAGTTATACAAGTGTAAAGTAGTTTTGGTTAATGCCGCTCGCAAAATATAGCTGAACACGCATGAGAATAACTTTGTACAATAGCTACCCTAAGTGTTCTTTCAAATGTGGCAAGGGCATCTGAATGGAAGTCAATGAAAGAAAGTTATCTGAAAAAAAATTAATGATTGAATGATTGTTAATTAGTTCATTAGGCATTTTAATTTCTTTTGCAAGTAATGTCTGCCTCTTTGAGCAATGCAGCTCAAGGATTGGAATTTCGCTGTCCCGCCACACGTAATTTTTAATAATCAATTCGTCTTCGCAGAAACACCCGGTATGTAATTAGGCGCTAGATAATGCGCCTCCTGAGGCTATATTTGCTGTTGGCGCGTGGTAAAAGAAGTACTGATGTGTGCGAATCGCAGTATGTTGTTGTTTCTTAATTAAGTAGCGAAGTTCAAACGGGCGTCACGCCTGTAGCCACGCCTGTAGCGCGTGGCTTTCTTATCTGTTCGGAATCTGCGCCTCCGTTAGCGCAGTTATGTATGCGAGTTTGAGCGATCCTCGCGACATCGTAAGGAGCGTGATGACATCTTTCTTGCCTAAACGTTTGCTCAAATTTGCTCCAGATCAGATTTGCGATCCGTCGGTCGGCAGAAAACATCAGTTTCACTAGCGACCACGTTGTTCGCACATTGGAGGCTGTTCACGTGTCCTTTGACGAAGAGAGTTGTCCGCTGCTGGGAATGATGCTGTCGGTGAATATTGTCATGACCTCAAATGCTACTCTCGTCATTTGAAAAGGTTCACCCGTCCTTATCTTACCGCCAGTTATACGCAGTCTGCTGTCAACATGTAAATGTGTACATCGTCGCAACTACATACAATGACAACACGCCGGGGAGAAACAGGGTCATCACTTTTCGTGCGTGTCCATTCCATACATATCTTTTTATGTATTCATGTGAACTCAGTGGCTCTTCACAACAGCTAGCGCACGTTCTAACCGGTTTAGATTTCTCTCTGCCCTAGTGCAGGAAAGAATGCAGACTTGAAGAAGTTAGATGACATGAACTCTGTCAAGTCAGTTTGCTCTATGTCATAATTTTTCACATATTCGCGATAATGGTAGGCCAGAAATTTCCTCTTTTGACATAGATACTACACTGAATCCGATACGCCGAACCTTCAGCCGTTTTTTGTGTTGCGTCATGATGATGCCGCAGTGAGCGTACCGAGAAGGTACGTTTTGCCCACTTAATGTCCTATTTTAATTGCGACCAAATGCGCCTCGTGTGCGCGAAAGGGCTTTCCGCGGAATCCCACGCCAGTGTTGACGTCGGCGCTCCTGGATGTTTGCTTTGTACGGCTCACCGGGTGTGTGGGTGCAACCTGCACAGACTGTACTCTCCGCCTTCCTTTCGCTACTGTCCTCTGGCAGTCGTTTCGCGAACGTTCTCACTTTCTAGCGCGTGCGCCCTATATCGGTCCGAATGCGGCGTATCCGCGTGTCGCACGAAATTACAGGCAGCCGGACGTTCCGTCGCGCGGCCCAAATCAACACGGACGCGTAATTAAACGTTGGCTGGGACGCGATATCAACCCCACGCCGGACGACGCGCAACCGCCACAGCTGGTTCGTGTCTGCGTGCCCTGTCGGTAGCAATATCGATGCGAATGGCTAGCTGAAGGAGAAAGGGGGACGTAAAAACACACTATGACGGAGAAGACTTGCTTAGCGCTTTCTTCATTGGCCGTGGTGCACATAATTAAGTGAAAGAGAAAAAGTGAGAAATGAGACTGCAGGGCTGCTTCCTCTCGCGGTGCGACAACATTTCGCTATATCTCGTGCTGTATTTCCGCGCGGGGCGACCTAGTATTCGAAGCCTTTGATGAAACCACTGTTTAAGACTCTCGATGCCGGCCGGCATGCCATTTGCGACGCATCGTTGGCCAAGCGTGGAAAGACGGCCGTTTGACTTTCTTCGTGTACGAGTGAGAGGTCGCATGCAGGTGCCTTGGGACCATTTGCATGAGACACGTGTTATTATTGCCGCGCAGAATGTGTCTCGCAGGACGCGTCTTGCAGTGGCGGTGAGTCGTCGATGACGCACGGGAGCGGTATATGTGAACGCCGCAGGCCTGTTTATTTGAGGAAACTGTCCTGAACGATCGATGCACCGTCATCTCACGGACAATGTTTGGCTTGAGCTGTGAAGTGCACGGCATGCAGTAAGTAGTGACAGGGCCAACACACGTCTACGTGGCCATTGATTTTGCTTCTGTGCCCGCCTTTCTCCATTTACGGAGGGTATGAAGTTTCCGAGTAAGCGAAAACGAATGGAGACGAATATTCGTCTGTCGTCCAATTTTCTCCTTTTGTGTATATTTGAGTAACTATTTTTTATCTGATAAGTTTGTTCCTGCAGATAATGTAGTGCGCTCGGGCAAATAAGACTGCTTGCACAATGTCGGCTTTGTGCTGAGCGAGCCTGGGTCCGATTACCGGTGCAGGTCGTGCATTTGCCCATCAAATGTGTTCTGTGCAGTGCTGTGGACGTTCTGCCTCCAGCAGGGGCTATTAGAACAGCAGGCACACTAGCCCTTTTTGTCATACGATGTACGTGGCCTTCTCTCTATATATTTTGTTGTGTATTTAGCGTACTTATCGTGGAGCGCGGAAATGCTGAACAAATGGTCAGGACTCTATAAGCAAGTTCCAGTTATAGCGAACACTTCGGTATAGGAATGCTTGTGACGACGTACTTCTTAGGCGCTCGACGCTTCCGCACCAGTGCACGGAGATAGCAGGACATTGCGTAGTAGACGAATGGCGACATATGCGTTGCAGAGCAACATGTTATGGACGCAAATGTAGACACTTTTGTTGCGCTGTTGCTGTTTCTGCCGTGGCTTCGAAACATGGCTCATACCCACGTAGACAATTGAGCGCACATATGATAATAAAAACGGGTTAACGTCCCTTCCGTTCCCCTTTCCTCTGTCTCTCTCTCTCAAACACATCCAGCATGAAAGAAGAAAAGGCTAAACAGGGAAAATATTGAGTTTCATCCGGGCCTTCCTTCGCGACAGTGCCATCGAAGTTGGACTACAGAATATTCTGAGCAAGGAGAGCTTAATTTCTGGAGGATTTCCGCAGGAAGGGGTTCTACCTCCTCTGTACTTCAAGATCCTCGTGGCTGGTCTTCCGCAGGAGCTAAGCTGGCGAACGTCAGTCAAACTGCCTATCTAGACGGACTGTTCTGTATCTGGGTGTGTTAGCCTGAACGGTTAGTACGGATAGCACAGGGAACTGTTTCGTCACTCGAAGCCCACCTGTCAAACGCTGGCTTTTCCTTACAAGCAAAAACTAAACTTTTCTTTTCTTCCTAGATGGAGTGGACAACTTACGCAACTGCAGCTTAAGCTGAATGTGCTACTCCTCCATCACCAATGTAGCCAGTGAAATTCCATTGCAGTTGGCGATGCAGTTGGCAACCTTCCAAAATTGAAGTTACAAGAAAATAGCGATCTCATAAAGGAGATCGCTATTCAGAACGGGTTCAGCATGCACGCTAGTTTGGTCATGCAAGATTGGGCGCGTGTCTTCTCCGCTCTATGCAGACAGCGCCAAGCTGGACTACAAGGAGAATCTGGTATGTTCCTGCCAGCGCTATTCGAAGCGACGACTGCCTTGCTTGATGCCCTGCGAAGATGAGGATTCCGACACGATTGTGCACATGGCATAGTGCTCCAGAAACCCACCACGTCTTTGAACATAGACCTTGCGCCTTCTGCTTGTGTCTATTCGCGAGAAAGGAGTTTAATACGCACGAAGAAAACTATTGTGGCTAAAAAAGGGGCTACAGGCGGAGCAATTCACGACTTTGACTGCTATGCTAGACCTGCTTGTGCAGTCGTCATGATCGTCACCAGCACCGGAAACACTGCCTCGTGAGGCACAAACCTGTTTGCAAAGTGCGCTCCTGCACGGCAGAGACAAGCCTCTTGTTTGCCTTTGCTTACGTTCTGGCGTTTCGTTGGCAAACCCCACGTCCATTAGCTTTGCTTCCTTGGAAGATATGATCAGTGAAGTCCTCATTTCCTGTGTCTTTTATGTATCCTGTCTCCTGGAGACTCGCGTAGAGAGATAACAATTCGCAAAACCCAGTTTATTTTGCCATCCTTTATTTTATTTTTGCAGTGTTTTCCGCAAACCGCGATGGGTGTTGAGTTTATTGCAATATTGATTTTGCTTTTAGCGAATGCATGCACAGCTCTAATCTGTCTTTGCGGGGAAATGAATGCTATTATATGCGTATAGCGGCCTCAGCCAATTTAAAGCGTTGTTTCTCTATGTGGGTCATCGTTCTATTTTCTATGTTTAATTTTTTCATGCTGTTGATGAAAGGCAGGGTTTGTAATGCTTAGCTGAATGTGCATTTCGCCAATACGCTTCCGCGAGTCGGAACAAATAATTATAGAGCGCCGCTGAAGGAAAGTTCTTAAATGCTACCGAAAACAGTTGCCTGAAAATGTCTGGCTGGGAGACAAGACCGACAACGGCAAAATGGTGGCACGGTGTCGACACAATGACAGTGTATACTGTGAAGGCGGCTCAACAAAAATGAATTCCTTAGCACCACCAGATTAAAATGTCTTGGAGTTCTCGATCCCACTCAAAGAAAATCATGGCTCAAAGAAAGTCGTGTTTAAAGAAAGCTATATAGCGAACCACTAAATGCGTGCTGCTTGTGTGCGTTTCAATAGGCATCATTCACACTATAATGATGGTAAACATCTACTGCTGTGTTGTAGCGTAACGCCCATTTTCCTCCACACCACATTTAATTTATGGTGGCAGCGAGTACGTCACTTTGCTCTGAGAAGCTTTCTGCTGCATCTGCCGGCGTTTAATGTACATGCATCCTCATGCCATCGCAACAAGTGCGACAGCTGCCTCATTTGCGACAACAGATAGAGACGACATTTTGGCACGTTATGAGCATTTGCATCAAAATGGCCCGTGCTTTTTAACTCTAAAAGCTTGGAGTAAACCGTATGATTCTCGCATTGGAAGGTCATCGTGCACCGGCAACATTTTCCCTTTTTCCTTAGCTTACACCTAATACCAAGCGCGTTAATCTCTTCCTTTGTTTGCTTATTCCCAGCACCACGCGTCTTCAGTGGAGTGGGGACGGCGTCAGGGCGTGTCCGGCGCTGTCGCGGTCATCGTAGGCTCTCCAGTTTGCTTCGTTTCATTCAGCGTTCCTACAGCGATTTTACTTTTTCTCTTCGAACGACAAAAGCCTGCCCACTCTTTCGTGACTCGGGTGCCAAGCGTATCATGTACAAGCTCTCCACACTGGCGCTCATACGCACACAGACGTTGCGGCGGGGTTCAGCCCCGGTACTCTCCCCGGGCAGGCGGCGACGACGAGTGTATAGTGCTTTGATAGCGGCCTAAGCGCGCATCCTGATGAGACCCAGCCCCGACGATCGTCGTCGGTTTAGCGGTAGCGCGATCCTTCCTCTTCACCACCCAGCCTCCCCTCTCTTACCAACATACACCTCTGCGTTCGGCCTCCACTGCTCTCCTCGCGTCAGTTTTATGCAGTGACGCGACTTCCATTAGGCGTGAATGAGGCCTGGCTCGAACACCCATACCTTATGCCCCTCCTTTTCTCTTGCCCGGGTGCGTCGGCCTTTTCCAAACGAAATTAGCGGACGTGGGCCCACTGCCGAGACCGCGGCCTGGTGCGCCGGGCGAGCGCGTGTGCCGGGTTTGCCGTATCTAAACCGCGTCAGGCGTGCGGCACTGCCCGCCGCTGCGGTGTTTGTATTTCTGGAGAGCATTCAGCTGGGCGCGTTTCGCGTGGGAATACTCAAGGATCTGGAAGCAGTGCGTGAAACGCGCATGAATGTGCGGTATCTTTATTACCGTCTGTTAGTATACAGAGGTGAATCGAAGCAGGTGATGGTCGACCGGAGACGGGCAAACTCTTGCTCATCTAGAATACGCCGCCTTTGTTTGCAGTACTGTCCGATGAAAGGCGCGCCTTGTACACAGCGATGTCGTTTGGATAACGTTAAGCGACTGCGGACTGAAATGAGAAAATTCCGATCTTGAGGATGCAGGTTAATGGGCTCGTTATAATTGTACACTTGTTAAGGAGAAATCATACTGCGAAATTTCAGAGCATCTTTTTAGCAGAAACAACAGCCCCCTAGCAAGAATAAGAAGAGACTGAACGTTCTTCTCGGGTAGGGTATTTCTGCTTATTGTTTTATCGTGCTATCTGGAAATAGATGTTTCATGCAGGATAGAAACTTCTGCTCAATCAAGCAGAATTTAACTCGGTGAATCACCTTACGCTCAGCTATTGTCCACGTATAAACCAGCGGTCTGGAATTTACATAAGTTCAATGGTAAAAAAAAAAAAACACACACACACATTGCTGACAACTAAGACAAGGCTGCTGAAAGATTGAAGCTTCGATAAGCAGGACTTGAAGTATCCTAGATTAAAGATTATTTCTCTGCGTAACAACAAAGCTCCATGTGTCGCTTTTGTTTGATGTTTCGTGAGAATTAGGCACTTACAATTCGTATATATACTGCCCCGCGGGTCAATTTTGTTGTCGATGACGCTTTCAATGGACTTCCCGCATGGCACGTTATCGCACGTCTGTAGAGCCACATCCAGATACTTAGCGTTTACTTTAACAGCAACAACGCGCACCCACATGCCCGTGCACACGCACAAGCGTTGTATCCGAGCCCTTAGAGCGAACTCTGCCTCAAACATCTGCGGGCTGTCTGGGACGCTTTGATTTCATGAAGCGCTTCCTATCGACAACATTCGAAGACTTAGTGAAAACCGTTATTGGTACTCTAAGTTAAGTACAATAACACCGCCATAACTGTGGCGTACGGCCCCAACACGTGTCGAAGTTGTCGATATATTCTTCTTCAAAGGTGCTTCAGGGGAGTAAAAAAATATTTTTTTTTAATTGTCTCCGCTTCACCGCGGAGAGTACTGTAAGATCTGTACACGGGTCATATGATTGCAGTGCCCGAATCTGTTAAATTTCTTTGACATCAGCGCTTGCCACTGCGCAAGGCTGCTTGTCTTGTTCATTGAGGGTACCCGCAACAACCTTTGATATCTTACACCCGCGCGTATTTTAATTCGTATGCAGGAGAGTTAACGGGGCAGCTTTTAACGATATGCGACATATCTAGCTCATTAAACGCACATTTTTCCAGCATGTGTTGAACAAAGAGGTGATGGACTGGTAAATTCAGCCATATGAGTTTCCCCGCTTTCAAAAAATTGAGAAAATAAAGAAACGTGTGTTTGCTTTTTATTGGGCACACACCAAGAAGTACAGAACGTTTACGAAAAAACAGCGAACACACAAAGGAGGCGATAAAGCCACAGGTACCACCAAAGCGCTGAATGGTCTTCAACTGCCAAAGAATCACTAACAAGTCGAAATTTCCATATTTGAAGAGCGAGAAAGAGGAAGAAAATAAATAAAGACGAAATTAGCTCGTAGAAATAGAATAATAGATTTATTCGGGAGATTGCTGTATAACCGAGAGAGAGAGAGAGAAAAAAAATATTAGCTCGCTATACCGACCCTGCGAAAGTGGATGTCCAGCGAAGCTACTGCAATACCACCACTACAATTGGTGAGGGGGTATGCAATGCTCTAGTAATGGTTTGAATGCTCGTTTTGAACTTGTTCTTTATTGAAACGTATGCTGTTCTGAGTGTTGGTGATTTCGATGAATCTGCGCACTGTTCGCTTCACTTTGCAGAGTGCTTACAGCCTCTGCCTTACGTGTGTTATGAGCCGTTGTATGCTTTGTTTGCTTACGGGGGTACCAGCTACTGCGTTTTCGCTTGCTTAATGGGGTATGAGTTACTGCTGCTGATGACAGATGACTATGGCAGGCTGTGACAAAAATAAGGTGTACGTCTGGATTAGATAAGTGTGCATATTCTTCGAATATACTTAATACATTTAATTATGTACACACGAAATTTAACAATAAACGGTGTTTTATAGTCGATTGTCAATTGAAATAATGATTATGGTCGATGCCAAGCAGTCAACCAGGCAAACACCCCCAGCTTTCATTAAGGCAGCAGTTCTCTCTCGTTCGGAGCCGGCCATATATATAATTTCAAAATCCCTCAGTTTCTTCTATTTGATTGCGCTTCGAGAACAGCCAAAATAAAAGATAATTATTGGGCTAGAAATTAGTTATGTCATAATATGATTAAGCTTTCAGTCAGGCAGCGCACGCTCCCATGCCTCTGAATAGTGGTGGCATTATGACTGAATTAGGGGTTAAATGATGCGTCATTCTGTTCCAAAACAGGCCTAGCAAAATATGTACACTGAACTAAATTCAGCCATTTCTGAGTGGCGACAATATTTTGTAACGCTTAGAACATGTTTTAAGATCATCACAATTAAACCAGACGGTTCTTCTATCTTTCTTTAGCTTTAATTTTTCTTTGCGCCTTGTGATTTTCTTGGCGATGGAGGTGTCCTTTCCATCACCAAACCTGCTCACGATTTAACATGCCGTGTTTCACATACAGCTACATTGTGTGTGCAAGCATTATTACATTGGCATCTTTCGCTGCGTAATTTACGATTTTATCATGCATAACATATTGTGAAAGGCTATAAATGTGCTCCTAAATTTGCGGCTCACTTCACTACACTGGTTGCTTCAAAAGGAATTAAATGATGCCATTTTACGTGCCAAAACTACGATCCGATTATGAGACACGCCGGGATTGTGGAATAACTTGGACCACCTGGAGTTCTTTAGCGTGCACCTAAATCTAAGCACAGGGGAATTACCATCTTGGCCGCCGTTCGACTCTTTTTGTTTAAGAATTGAACATGTCTTACGCGGTGAAAACGCCCCTGAGACGGCAAGAAATGGAACGCTCTTTAATAACACGGTTGTTGCGAGTACATTGCCCGCTTTCTTTACTTCAGAATTGCTATACCACACTCTCTGGTCAAGAACGAAACCCTCCGGCAAGCAGCCGTGCAGCACCACTCGCGCCTGTCTGTTACGCTTTCCTGCAAATAAAAAAAAGCAAAACAAAAAAAAAGTGTGAGTATCTTGCGCGGCCACAGAGAAAGGCAGCGCCTGCTATACCTCCCAAGTCGATGGTCCACTGCCCCCGCGCTCCCATTCACGGCCTGTTCACTTTATTACAAAGGTGGAAAGACAAAGAGTATGTGACTTTTCCCGTTGGTACGCGTGCGTGCGTATAAAATGCGCGGCGGGTAACGTCCCGTCGGATTTATATACACGTGACGTCTTTGTTTTTTTTAAATATTTTTTGTTGTTGTTGAAAACAATGGCGTATAAAAGCTCCTTCCTCGTGAAAGCGCACCGGAGCGATTCAACCGAGCGCGCTGCAAAGCCGGTGTGCGTGGACGACGTCATACTCACTGACCGCCTGCTCCTTTTGCTGCGGCTTTCTCGGCCAGAACCTTTTCACTTTTACTTCCCTGCAAAATAAAACTCCGGTATGAATTCCGCCTCTTTATATCCCCCCTTTTTTTCGGTGCGGTCTTTCAGCGTTGCCAGCGCGGATGGTTCCTTTGGAGCTATTGCATTCACAGTGGTACCCTCGTGCCGTCTCTAAATGAAAATGCGAATAGTGTAAACAATAAGCGACACCATGCACTCTACTCCTCGTATTCCTTGTTTCTCGTGTCAGAAAACGCAAGCGTTAGAAAACTGGCGGTTATGCTTATTTCTTGCCCGGGTAATTTCAAAGCTTTGTTATCACGTAAGTACCATGTTTTATCGTTTTTATTTTTTCTGTTCGTTGCACGATATCTGGTATCTTTTCAGAATTAGTTTGTTGGACCAAGGTATATACCTACGTGCCGATATTTCAAATTAGGCTTTGGGTTTATATTTGTGCATGCTATGAAAACAAGAAGACAAATAACAAAATGCACGAACGCCCTCGAGTTAGATATGGCATCCAAGCTGTTCGCGTTTTTCTGTGAGCGCAATGGACATAGACGCAACTTTTGTAATCCACTTCTTCATGCATCTCAACCTACGAAAAAGCTAGGCAAGAAATTAACACCGCTGACTGCATAAGTATGCGAGAGCATACGTCGCTTGAGATGATTGTGACATCATAAACCCTGCGCACGCATCTTTCACGGGCGACCATCTACACTTTAATTTATCACAGTGACGTTTCTATACATTGTATGGCTTACACACTAGCAACATCTTGCAAACTTCGAAACCGAGGCGTGCTCACGCGCACTCAACGCAGCTCGAGTTTTGTGTTAGACACCTCCAAAGTGGTTAAAATATACTTTTAATTGCTATAATGAAATGGCTTCCCGATGGCTGGATTGAACCTGTCTTCCTGCACTCTAGCCCAGTGCTCTAGCCATTAGGCCTCGATTGCACGCATGCGTCATGTCGTGACAAAGTTGCTCTTTGAAGCGTCTGGCGTGTGCGTCACGTGCCAACTTCTTACATTTTTTCTTCGTAACAGCTAACGCTTTGAGGCGCTGCGTCGGAATGCAATGAGGCCTTTATGATGCCGCACTGCCTTCGGGATGGGCCCGCGTTGTCTGTTAGATACCTCCAATGTTGGTGAAGCTTGCCTACAGAAAGCATGACTCGGGCTGCTAAACCATTACAACGGTTTTGCTCCACGTCAATGGAAATGCAGCCGCTTGGTTTCACTTCTCAAACCTGGTAAATCACCGTTAGATTTTTCATCGTACCGCCCCATACAGTTGCATCGGGAAAATAGTGGAAAGGATGATTTTCACGCGCCTGGAATGGTACCTGTAAAATTACAATGTGTGCCCAGATGCTATGGCTGGCTTCCAGCGTGGCGTTCATCCATAGATGTCATCTATTTGGTCACGTTTGTTCAACATCAAAGACATCTGAAACAACTCACTGTGGCATTATTCCTTGACATAAAAGGAGTCTATGATAATGTAGCACATTATGCCATTATAGAGACCCTGATTGAAGCCGGAATCGGTGGTCGCACTTTTCAGTGGATGTGCGGTTATGTAACCAACAGGCATTTCTTCGTGATGACCGAGGCTCGTGCCACGACTCAACACTAAACATTCCGTGGAGTACCGCAAGGTGCTGTGTCGGGAGCCTTACGCTATTCAACTTAGTACTCGTTGGCCTAGTAAGATGACTGCCCAACGCAGTTCAAATATCAAGCTGTGCTGATGACATCTGCATCTGGACGTCTGCTGTAACACAACTGCAGGTACGAGCAAGGCTACAAAAGGCAGCTACGTTAACATCACTGTACTTGCGAAAACAGAACTTAGAGCTATCTTCAGAGAAATGCTGCCTTGCTACATTCATTCGGAAGGCAATGAAGCCTTATTCTGTAAGTGTAAGTGCAATTGCAAACGCTTAGAAAAAAAATTGCAAACGCACGGAAACACCGCTTTTTAGGGATAAATCATGGAGCCCGCAAGTTTCATACCTAAAGAGGAGGTTAGTGACAATAATGCATTTCACATTTCTCGGCGGGAAGTCATGGGGCACATCAGTGCGGTCAATGCTACAGCTTTATAACAGCTTGTTCCTCTATTTCGCAAGATACAGTCTCCCTGTGCTGGGTAACACCTGCAAAACAAACCTGCGTGTACTCCAGGGACTACAAGCTCAAGCTCCAAGGACATGTCTCGGTCTTCCGAAGTATGCGTCTACAGCGGCGACGATTCTCATAGCTCGAGATCGCCCAATATCAACGTACTTAGCCACCGACGCTCTCAGGGCGCATATTCGGCACGTTGCCTGACTACATTCTCATCACCTTGCTGCTTTCCCTGTAGAAAGGCTACACACACAACTTTCAGTCGTATAATTGTTCTAAATCGTACCTCGTTGCCATAGAACTATACATGGCTGCAGGAAGACCATCCTCAAATATGGTTCCTGCACAAACCTGAGATACACCTAACCATCCTAGGAATCACGAATAAAGTTAACATGCCATCGTTTGCCTTGAAGCAGGCCACATTAGGACTTTCACATGAGGTGCAGAGTGGCCGCGTACATGTTTACATCGATGGCTCGGTCACACCTACAACTTCAGCTGCCGCTGTGGTAATACCAGCAAGATCCTTCAAAATAAAGCTAAAAACGTCACATGTATCATCAACGACAGCTGCTGAATTGGTGGCCCTGAATGTGGCTCTTCATTTCATTCAGGAGGAACCACCCAATGCATGGTCAATCTTCTGTGATTCCATGGCAGCCCTACAGAGTGTACTCTCAGCACTGCGCGGTGGATCACATGAACAGCTCGTCGCAGAGATCAAAGAAGTCCACCATCACATAGTTGATGAAGGACACGATATAATATATCAGTGGATGCCTAGTCACTGTAGCATACAAGGCAATGATCGAGCGGACGCAGCTGCCCGATCTGCCCATGATGGCGTCAACTGCGTTTCCATTCGTCTTTCGAGAGCTGACGCAGCGAAAAAAACTTTCCACACTCACGCGTGAATTAACATTAGCTCAATAGAATTCATCCGAATTCACAAGGGCCCGTCTTCATACCCAGGACCCTAATTTACCGCTCCGTATTCCTCCCGACCCTCCACGACGTAACTGCACCCTTATAGTCCGCGTATGGCTTTAAGTAGCATATTAAAATGCGTACTCCTTTCTTATAGGAATGGCCAACAGCCAACTTTGTGACTTCTGCGGGTGCAACGAAACAATTTCGGAGCTTCTCTGTGATTGCCCTCGTTTCAACCCTCAAAGAGCAGCCCGCTCAGCCACCCTAGACCAACTGGACAAGCGCCCAATAACGGAAAGCAACATCCTTGGAAATTGGCCTACGCGAACACCAGCGCGATCCGTCATGAAGGCGCTGCTTCGTTATTTAAAAGACACGGGACTGTGACAAATTGTGATTGCACCCTGTGTGACGTAGAATTGGACGGTGACATTACGTAACACTAGTGTGTGTGTGTGTGTGTGTGTGTGTGTGTGTGTGTGCGTGTGTGCGTGCGTGCGTGCGTGCGTGTGTGTGTGTGTGTGTGTGTGTGTGTGTGTGTGTGTGTGTGCGTGCGTGAGTGCGCGTGTGTGTGTGTGTGCGTGTGCGTGTGTGTGTGCGAGTGTGTGTGTCTGTGTGTGCGCGCGCGCGTGTGCGCGTGCGTGTGTGCAAATTAGGAAAGCGTCCGCGCTTTCTGCTCTAGCGAAATGTAAATGTGGTGTTTCATGCACATACGCAATATAACGCATACTTGACAATACAGCCATTTTAGCCATGTTAGCAAAGCAGTAAAAACAAAACACATGGTTTGGGTCATCGCATACTGCGCCAGCACTCGGATGTTGCACTGCCTGTAGCTATACAGTAATTCCTTCGATCACACATAATTTATATTGGTTCAGCGGTATTTTATGTGATCACTCTAACAATTACGCTTCTGAGCATGAGGGCCGCTGTCTATAGACTGTATTACGACGCGTAATATAATGCATTCTCTGACAACTGCCTTCTTTCTTGCTGTTTTGCAGGTAAGCCCAAATTTCTTCCTGTCATCTTGCAACAAGGTTACCTTTCGAGACCTTTCTGGCTGCAAAACCCGGCATTACAAGGTATGCGTGATTGATGCATGTTTTAAGTTTTTCTTGTTTGTCGCTTGAGGATTGAAGCATATTGTTCATTGCTCATCGGCAATGTGCTGTGTTTCTTTTTTTTTGCAAACGGTGTTTAATTGCATCGCCGAGCGTGCCGCTAAGGCAATCAGAGAACATCAACTGCTCAGGAAGTATTATTTTGGTAGTATTACCTCTGGCTTCACGTCTTGACAATCAACCGATTAAAAAGACAACCTGTGTCGCAAATGTCTGTCTAGTAGATCATAAAGGGGAATGCTCTTAGAAAAGATTGGTTTTCCGCGTTGAAGGAAAGCAAGCACAAGCTTACTACTTGTACTGGGTAGATTAGCACAGGTTATGTTAGCAAAAATAATGTCACGTTATGTCATGTCATGCCATAGAAATACGGACGCTGTTGCTTCCAGTCGACACTATATGTGTACACTCGAATCCACCCTTAACGCAGTAAAATAAAGTGACTAAGTGACTTTAAGCAAATGCAGTTGCAGCTTCGTCTGGACGACTTATTGACAAGTGGACTTGTTTATCGGGCGAGTGCTTTTCACCGTTTACCGAATGTTACCGCTCACCGCGGGACGCACCGGCATGTATCGCAAGTTTCTCGAATATTATTGATGGTTTTGTTGTCAGCGAAGCTTCTGTAATCTGATTGCATGTGCGATGTGAATTGTGTAGAACTTTCTGGAAGACACATGGGCACCACCGATTACTCTAGAACCTTCGATGACTCGTGTATAAAAGCCGACGCTCTTGACCGGCAGATCGGATTTTCGACGACCGCCGACTGTGTTCGCTGCTATCGTTGGCCTTTGAGTGTAGCCTGCTTCTGAGAGCACAGGTTCGCCCATTAAGACGCTAGTTACGTCAATCGCAGTTTTGCTGCCTTCTTCACCGTCACTACTACGTGACATTATAATGCGGGCGTCACGATAACTCCGCTATCAGCAAACAAGCGCGCAAATGAAGGAGCGAAACAGACGAGGTAACACGGATGAAAGGCAGCGCTTCTTCCTGGTCGTTTCTTGCAGTCTTCGTCCTTTCTGAAAAGGTGCTCTTATATTTAAAGCACAGACTACGAATATATTCAACTCTTGGCTATGTTAGCGCCTGTCTTAAGTTTCACGGAGCCACAATGAAAGCGCATACCGCAGGTATCGAGATATTAGTAACCCGTATTCTTGCAGCGAAGTAGAAACGCAGTTCTCAATTGGTATATTAGAGGAAGCGCGACTTGCCTTAAAGAAACAAAAAAGAAAGAAGCAGAAAAAAAGGCGGCCAATGACATAGCGCACCACTGTCTCCGCCTGGTTTGTCCTGCTTTGTATTTCCGGTTACCGGCGCCATCTTTCTTGATCCAAGCCCTTGGAGTGAATTAGCTAGAGTAAACTAACGAGAGAGAGATGGGAAATGGCGAGGAGGAGCAATAAGTGACGGAGCTGAGCCGCGTGACACTGAAACAAAGTTGCGCGCTATTTTGTTTCTCCTCTCGGAGCAGGGTACTACCCAGCACCTGCTTGTCCGGAAGTTCCCACATGGGTGATTTTGCACGCTCAAAATTATATTTCTTTCTTCTCCTTGACGTCCGCCTCCCCTACCCTCGCAGTTCCGTTACGCGCACGTCTCCCCTCCGAAACAATAGCAGTCCTGGTGAATCGGGAGGTCCGGGGGCGCTAATTCACGCGCAGAGGCCAGACGATGCAGTTGAATCCGGGTATTCTTTTTATTCTGCGTTTGTTCTCTCCGCGTCAGTGGTGACGTGTGGGTGTCGAGTAAACGTTTTCAGCCGCGCGCACGAAGCTCGTTGACGCTACAGCTACAGCGGACTGAGACAATGGGTGCAGTGCCAGCTGCCGTGATTTGTCGCCGCGGACTGCTGTTCCTGTTTTCCACAGCGTGCACACCAGTCTGGCGCGCGATGAGCGCGCAAAGCGCACCCAGACGGTTGTCAGGCTGTCCCACACTGCTTCCCGCGATTGCTGTGACGGCGCGGTGCTTTGTGTATATGTGTACGGCCACCGTATGCTCACGTCTGGCGTTGCACATAACTCCTGCAAGCGGCCGCGCTTGACACTCTCTTTTTCCAGTCGAAGGATTTGGTGATTGACGTGGCGACTCGGCGTCGTTCTTGCCGCCACGGTCCTTTGGTCATCGTTTAATAACTGTCTTCTCTTTGTTCGCTCGCTCTTTTAGAGCTGTTGCACTTCGTTGTCGAGTCAAAAATGCATGCAATGAGCCTCCTTGAGAGGGCTTCCAGCCACTCTTCGCGTGCTTTGGAATCGTGTGTCATACTTGGTAGCCAAGGGCCAGATGTTCTCTTCCGGTGTGTCATTACAACCTGCACGGGAAAAGATCCCAAAGTAGTTTGCCAAGGTGACACACACATCCATACTTGGGCTATGCTGACTAACTAATGAAAACAAACAAACGAACGAACGAAGAGACAAACAATATTACTAACTAAATAAGTAACAAAATATACGAATAAATAAATAAATAAATAAATAACAGTGCGTTTTTCGTATGCCAGGAATTATTGTGAGCTTATGGCGGCGCGGTCACCATTGGGTTGCTGGAATATCCACGACTGGTGTATGACGTCAGCATGGTGGTATTCTTACAAAAGAAAGCACAACAGGGAAATCAGCCGAGGGCCAAAGAAGAAAGGCAGCGAGTGGTAGGTGCGGAATACCACTCGCTTTTTGAGTCCCTTGCATTTCAAGGTTACGTACGAGGCTACGCGTAGAAGACCTTGTGCAGCGCGCGCTGTACATAACATGGAGCGGTAAGGAAGGACAGTGCCGTCATTTGTACGGATGAAGGTTCGAACGCGGTTGAAACTTTTCTAGAGGTTCTTGTGCTTTTTTTATTTTTCCAACACACGTACACGTAGATTATCCGTTGTCAAACCCCCCTCAACATTTTTTATAGCTCTCTTACTTTTAAAACTTCGCGAACGTATACTTGCACGCCGGCAAATGAAGCAACCATGAGGAACGCAGATAACACTCACAGAGATATTTTGTACACGTAATAAGTGTTTTCGTCAAGTCTCGCGCCCTCTCTGCCGCGCAAGTATACGCTCTGGGATTGTTCATTCGTCTAAACATGCGACGTAGTTTAGTCAAGTTTCACATTTTCAGTGAGAGAGAGTGTGTTTAACAGTAGTCCTGGCTTAGCTCAGGACCCCTGCTAACCGCACGATGTCTCCAGCCCGCCTAATCACACGGTGCTGGGCGTGGAGGCCCGAGTTGGACGGCACAGTTTCCCAGGAGGGAGAGAGAGGGGGAGAAAGAGCGAGAGAGAAAAAGCTGAATTATCTCTGGTTAGGGTACCAACTTTCGAATGGGCAGGGTCGGGATGTGGGGGAGGGAAGAGGGGTGAGCGGCTGACGACGACCGACCCTGTCAGTGTTGCAGAAGCGGCCAGTCTGTACGTGCAACAAGGTGAACACATCTTATTAGTCGTACTGTGTCGGGATTCACAACAGGAAAGGTGCAATATAGTTGCCTAATATGGCTACCAACACAGATAGAAGTACTGCGAAGGGTGAGGGCCTACAACAGAACTGGAACCACAACAAAAACAAGATTGCCCGCCTTTATGTTCATGACAATTCAATAAAACACAGACCTGCCAGGCAAGATAAAAAAAAAATCTGGTCTATTTATTTTTATCCAGTACAGGAAAAAGGCAGAAGTCGGGACATTGGCCGTTCTGACTGGGTCAAGTCGGGGCACGGGACATTAACTCAAAAGTCGGGACCCTCCCGCCAAATTCGGGACCGTTGGCGATCGTATTTATGGAGAGGTTAGCTCATTGATGGGCTTGTCGTGCTATACTCTAGGTGAGAGTGTGAGAGATGAAGAAAATAGTCAGATAAAAACAATGTGCACACACACACACTAACACATACAATTGCGCAAAACGCACTTGCACAAAATCTATTTACAGGGTGTCATTGCGGCCTGTGCGTTTTATTATCGAGTCGTGATAAATAGTCAGCGCCTTCTACCAATCCCCACGTGCCAATGATGTGACTTCAGGGTGGGATCAGAAGCTGAGCGAAAATTGTGTGTGACACTCAACTGACTCACATAAATAAACAACTGTTTCCAGTACGTGTCCTCCAGGGCCGGCTCGTGATGTACATCAAATTATTTTGTTTAAAATGAAAACCTGTGCTCGCGATTTTCTTTGCATAACGAAGCCAGTGAAGTGACATCAATCCTCGAACATAAGCATGTTTGATCTTACTGAAAAGAAAAAGTGAAGCTTCCTTAACTTTCTCGGCAGGGCGAATTTCGGAGCGCGTACTGTTTTCTGTAATTGCATGACTTGTTTAGCGTGTATGATTCTGGAATGAAGGGCTTAAACCCCCGAATGTTATTGTGGATTTGCAGATGACGATATTCATCAGCTCCTTTTAGATTGCCCATGACACGACACACCAAGACAATGCTTTAAATCAACTATTATGACATTAGACCAAGGACCTTTCAGTTTAATGAAACTTTTGGGCCCTTGGCCAACAACGACCTTGCAGAAGAGCGCTTTAAAAGGATTAAAACTTTTTTCTTTAAGAAAGCGGCCTTGTTGGCCATTATTAAAACTTTCAATGTTCCTTTTATTTCGATGTCGCTGTATATATGCATGTGTTTATGGATTTTGGTATGTTGACTGTTTTAACTATATGTGATATTGCATTTACATGAAACTATGCACAACCCACTTGCTAGATACTGTATTGTTAGGTGACTGTATTATTTGTATTTTTGGGACATTCTCGTACAGTGCTGTGGAGTTATTCAAAATGTATATTGTGTGTTCCACGCATTTTTTAAATTATAGGGTTATGTGAGAACGTTGCTTGACAATTTCCAGTGCTTTCATGAGTAGGTTGACATGCAATCTTGAACCCTGTATGTTGTAGGTTAGACCCATTCAAAAGCTAATTGTGCGCCAACAACTCCTTTTATCACATCAATAAAAAAAAAACATCATTTGTTTGGGATGGCTATTTAATTACCTAACTTTTGCCCCAAAACGAATGTTTCAGGTACAGCATTTAACTTTTTTCAGCTCTTACCAACCCATCGTAATTGTCTCCACGTCATATTTCTGTGTCGGAACAGAAAAAAAAAAAAAGCCTTTTGAGACTCCGCGATAACAGGCCATTTTGCCGTGCGAATTAAGAACGTGTTCGTGCTGCACATTAATCTCACTGAAAGGATGCTCACGCTTATTTATTCGCAGTGTCTATTAAGCTTATATTTTCCAGGGCGCATCAATACTAACGCATATAATGCAGAAAACCGTCAGGCAAGCAAGAGCGGTCAGCTTATTCAAATTCTTCTCATACGAACTGCCGTGAAGTACTGGCCCGGACCAAGACGATGAGCAAAACGGGAACAAGGTGAATGCAGGAGCCAACGTTTCGACAAGTGGACTTGTCTTCTTCAAGGCGACATATGCTTTCCTCGTCACAAAGCATATGTCGCCTTGAAGAAGACAAGTCCACTTGTCGAAACGTTGGCTCCTGCATTCACCTTGTTCACGTTTTGCTCATCGTCTTGAATTGCCATCTCCCGCATTCCCCGTCTTGGCCCGGACCAAGTAACCTACATTTTCCTTTTCTGTTACGCTACCACAGTAATGATGTTCATTGCTCAATCTTCTAGAGGACTGCAATGCGAAATACTGTATTATGATCTAATACGTGTACGCACCATAACTTGCGCAAATGTGCTGAGTATACATCGCGTGCAATGCGCTGTATACGGTGATCTTATAGCGCCTCCTTGATTCGTCCGGCTCGGCGACATTCCTTGTGGGTAGTTGCGCAATGGGCGTCCATCTCGTGGAGCCTCGCGCGCGTGCGCAAACGACTTCAAGCGTCGCGCTTTCGGAGCAACACCCGCGGTTTCCAGATTGCTTTCCGCGTGCGTGAGCTCTTAGAGTAATTTAGCTGAAAGTGGGCCCCAGAGCACGCGCACAAGATGAAGAACGCGCCAATCACGAGAAAGCATCGTGCCTGTGAAAACGCAGCTCGCGGGGAAATGTCCCAGGGGTTTGGCTAAAGAGAGAGGCCAGCGGCTACCACGTGCTAAAAATAATGAAAAAGAAAGATACCCCCCCCCCCCCCCCCTTGTGCAACTTTCTTTACCTATATTTATATATCTGAAAGTGTGTCGCATGGCTCGAGTGATGCGTCGTAATAGCCTGAAGTACTGCGCTTTAAAAACCTCAGTAAAGGGCGCACGCTGATGGTTTTAGCAGGCTTCGAGTTGCTTTTATGGCGTGGTCAAGCCGCTGTGCCTGGATTCACTCGCTCGTTGCGGTAACGCGCCTTTTTTTAGTGCTCGCGCAAGCTTTTCGTTGCTTTGGTGTCAGAAACCTTCGCGAGATAGCGTTAAAAGGCGGTTGCGCGGATAGTCGCAGGCTGGTCACTGAAATATCAGCAACAAATACTTTTTCGAAGCTGAAACCCACAAAAAAAGTGCAGCGGAGGGAGAACAGTAAATAGCTTTGCCTTTGTTTTCTTATGAAATAGTGACATATCACCGAAGCGTAATAAACGCAGTCGATTAATTAGGCACGCGCGTATGCGCATAAGTGCCCACTTAAATATAACAAACGCGTACAACACAAAATGTTTTTTTGTAGGCAGTCACATTAGTTAATAAGTAGCATGTAGCAAGTTGCCGCAAGTGGGTCACATTTAAATTATCTCCGTTAAATTCCTTGACGCAGACTTTGTTGTTGATGACCTCTATAGAACATGTGATTATATATGACAACCATTCCGTGCTTGCACTTCCACGTTAAATCAGGGTTTGCTAGGACAAATAAACGTTCGGTTCAAAATACAAGCTTATTGCTTTGGAAAGGCGGCCCATTTATTTTCATTTATGGGTACTACAAGGAAAAGGTAGCGCTTGAAGTGCACTTCGCCCCTCTTTATTTTCCCTTTCAAACGTGTAACCTTTTTCGAGTGGGCAATTGATATTTATTCCAAACGGTAAAACTTAATTTGAGAGTGCTCGCGCAGAGGCCCTCAGGGATGGAAAGCGATAAACCTTTAATAATGTTCCTGCTCGTTCGAGGCGAGTTCTGAGGTTCAACCTTACCGGGGCTGCATTTTGAAATTAACCTTCTCCAACAGTGTAACATCATTTCTAATCGGAACAACCAACAAAAGCATTTCGTTCTATATTTTAAGATCGCAAACCACACGACTGGAGACAGAGCAAGGCAAATGCAATATAAGAGAGAGAGAGAGAGAGAGAGAGAGAGAGAGAGAGAGAGAGGGAGAGAAATGGAAAGTCCGGGAGGTTAACCAGGTTGCGTCTTTTTTGTTACCTTGCGCTTTGGAAGGGGGAAACAAGCATTAAAGATAAAAAGAAAGCGGAAAGAATAATACGTCATAGCCACCTTAACCTTGCGATCAAAGGCAGTCGCAGGGAAATTCTAAAGTTTGCGCATACACACTTGCTTTCAGTTAGCATAAAACGCTCATAGACATTTCACGCTTAAGTTTACACTATAAAGCTTACGTTTTGCTCAAAGCACATTAAAACACAGTTTTTTGCTGCAGCCACCATCTATGAAATTATAAGTAACCGTTTGTCGCAAAAGCCGTCATATACATCGGCAGAGCTCTTCGGGAATTTTCAGGCAACAAGACACGCAGCTGATAACGAAGTAAGTAATAACTGGGTAATATATTCTGACTCAAAACCAGCACTGGAGTCACTGCCTCAATATTGTTTTGACGCCGCTGCCTGTTCGCCACCGTTTGCGGTCGCGAAGACACTGAAAATAGCTTTGTAATTCCGGCGACAAAGTTAACTTGCAATTGACTTCCAGTCATATTGATATAAACCAAAACGAGCTATCTGATCCGGTTGGAGGCTGATACTCGCACCTTAAATATGATGACGTACCTCGAATTTGTCCGATTGGACGCCAATAGCGTTTGAGTAAGTCCTAGGTAAGTGATTCAAGGAGAAAAGAAAGACGACATTGCTCTATCGAGTAGAGCCTCCCTTGTGGTGTTCTGTGAAAAGGTTGACCGTACCCATCTGCACTGTTTACGAAGTTTTACTTAAGGCGCTTGCATATTTGCCGCTTCTAATGGTTTAATTTGCTATTCTCTTTTCTACATTTATATCTGGAGACTTAGTATGTTTGTTTGTGGCGTGTATTTTATGGGGAAGCGAGTAGTCGCAATTTCTCAACTGTGTGTTGGTATAGCCGGCTGTAATTAGCCTACCGTTTCATCTGTCTGTTGTTGTCAAAGAACAACTACCACCATCCTTATATATATAGAACGACAAATAAAATTAAATAATTGAGCACAAACACTAGCTTTTCTAGCGCATTGATCTCTATCAACTGGTGAAAACGAAAGTAGGAACCGTTACAAAGAAAAAAAGTGTGTGAAAAAGATAGATAGATGATAGATAGATAGATAGATAGATATAGATATATAGATAGATAGATAGATAGATAGATAGATAGATAGATAGATAGATAGATAGATAGATAGATAGATAGATAGATAGATAGATAGATAGATAGATAGATAGATAGATAGATAGATAGATAGATAGATAGAAATAAAAACCTTATCCCAGTGGTATCACAGACAATGAAAAGTCCTGCTGCTGCGGATGAAATTGAAAGCAGCATTTTTTTCTCGCTCGAATGACAGCTGTTTCGTAGCATTTCTACAGTACACAATGTTACAGTACTTTGTCTGCAAGCTCACTTTGCATGACAGACTGAGAGAGAAAGAAATTTCACTATCACCGTGAGCAATTTTTTATCCGACAATCAGCGCAGCTTACTCGTATTCCGCAGAAAAAAATTCTTTTCACTTATGAGTAATATTACTTTTTTAAAGATTCTTACGGCGCCTGTGCCATCAGAAACGCTCAATGAGAGCGTCTGCTTGCAAGGACGTAAACACCATGTCTTGCCGGTGCGCATCGATTCTGAGGGTTTCAATTCAGAAAACTGAATTTTGTTGACGATGTGCTCACATGTGCATTTCGTCACGCCGGTCACATTTTTATATTCTACTCGTTCCGATATTTAATAAAAGAAACGCTGCGAAACGTACGTCGTTTCCATATCGATGGAGACATGCGCGTTACCCTGTACTCGACATTCTCAAAGATGTGCCATCACTTCCAGATGCATTCGCTGAACGGAAACGTCGTCCGTCTGTGACGAGTCCATGCGTGTGAAATTATGTATGCAAGGCAGTTGCAAGTCAATACTAAAGCAGACAGTGCCGTAGATGCTGAAGGCGCGCTGAAATACTTCAGATATTTGGCGTTTCTATTTCGATCTCCACTTTCGAGTGCCTTGCATGGTGCGGTGCCAGATATATAGGCCTTCCCGTTCTAAGAAAACTGCGTGACAATTCGTGTGTTTCTTTCTTTAAAAGTCCTTCTTTATTTGTACGATGTGACTATGACTGCACACTACTGGTACATACACAAAAACGAACCAATGACGACGATTTATTTGAATTAGTCTAATTGAAGGCCGAAGAATAGAGGCTTGGACAAGTTGGACTACATTCGTCCCGTAGAAGCGCAAAGAACGCTGGTAGACAAAAAGATAAAAAAAATACAAGTGCTCATTTTGGAATGTTTGAAAGTTTCTTCCTCATAAGTAAGTTCTACAATTACAAATTAAATGTTTTCGGACCCAATAAATTTGTTAAAGGGTCTCTAGTGATTGTGAATTAGAAAAAAAAACACTTTTATGGCAGCTTCTATTTCCACAGCGTAATTACATGAAAGAAAGTAAAGTGAAACAAAGTTCCATACAATGGTTTAATACAGACATGCTCTAATTTGCAAACATTTAGAAGGTGTCTGTAAAAGAAGAAAAAATAACTTCAGCTGAGAAACAGCGCTTGTGTCGTCCTTTCTTTCGGCTTCCGTGTCGGTTATTTGCACTGCTACATGTTTAACGGATGTCACGGTGAGCAAACACACCCGTTCAAACCGACCAACAATTTAAGGGGTGGGACAGGAGCACAGTATATATTCCAACGTCTTTGACAGCCTGATCGGGAAACATGTAGGCGCATTCTAGCGTCTGCGTGTTGTTGACGTCGCCATATATGTCGAAGGTACTGTCGCTGAGATTCTGCGCCCGTATTTACAAAAAAGCTCATATGCTATAATTGTTTGTAAGAGAAAATTTCAGCCATTTTCGTTGTTGGATATATCGTTAGTAACGACGGCCAGCCAATCGCGAAGCGCACTTGTGAAGAATGAATGAATTCTGTGGTTTTGCGTGTCGAAACCTCGATTTGGTTATGAGGCACGCTGTAGCGAGGGACTCCGCATTAATTTTGACCACCTGGGGATGTCTAATGTTCTTCCAGTGCACGAGACACGGGCGTTCTTGCATTTCGCCCCCATCAAAGTGCAGCCCCTGGGGCCGAGCTACTATCCCGCGACCTCGTATTTAGCAGCTGAACACCATAGCCGCTAAGCCAACACGGCGGGTGAGCAGCACTTATAAGCGAAGACCTGTGTAAATTCAGCCTCCGTTTCTTATAGCTGACGATCTAGTGGCGTCACTGCGGAAGATAGCCGTTTCCGTTTTCTCAACGAAATCGGAATAAGCACGGGACCAAGTCTCCTGACCCAAGGCTTAAACAATGTGTTAGAACTCTCGATGATCAATTTAGCACCTATTTTGGTTTATCACTATTGTGACTAAGGTTGGCGCGCAAAGATAACACGATTATTCGTCACTTGTTGCTCAACCAACCTGTGAATTCTCTTTCTCACTGTCATTTTTCTCTTCTTTCTCGCAAAACCATTCCTGTGTTTTCTATGTACACACATTACGCTGAAATTTTTTTTTCATTCAGGTTTATTTTAGGGCAGTTTCTTCTTGCTTTTTCCTGTTGTGGTGGTTCTCTTGATATTATTTAGCTGCTTCTGCTGAGGCTGATTCTTTGTGAACATGATAGAGAATAATAATTTAGAGGTTGAAGCAATCTCCCTTCTTTAGAAGGTATTTTCCTATTAATTTAGAGATTAATTCCCAGATGCCTTCTCACATCGGGCTAAGTAACAGCGCAGTGCTTGCGCTGATGTAAGCACAAGTGTCCAAAAATGGCTCACGTTGACTAAAGGGAGTGCAGAGAAGGGAAGTGATGGAGAGGGATTCGGCCGTGTCACCTATTTTTGTTTCAAAAACGTGTTTGAAGGAGAAAGTCTACACGGCTTTCAATTCACTTCTTTAAACCAAACCCTGGATCTACGCTTGCTTCCGATTCCGAACGTGCGAGAACCCGAGCCTTGCTGCTTCACCGGCGCTTCTATGAAGCGCCGGCAAACATTCAGCACAGTAGAAGGGCCTGTAGGCACAGATTACATACCCGAAAAAAAAGAAAACGAAAGAAGTATGGAAGCTGCAGGACATACGTGACACGAATAGTGAAAAATGCACAGTAGCGGTGAAACACGACAGCCTATAGGATTTGGTTATTGTCTTTGCAAAATGAAGAAGCCATCAGTACGCACGAGCCACCGATTTATCCCCGCCGATTTTGCCGCAGCGATGATACGCTGAAGGCTGTGAGATATGAACAAAGATGGATTGGTTTAGCGGTATGAAGAGAGAGAGAGAGAGATAGAGAGAGAGAAAAGAGGAAATACTGGGACGTTAACCAGACGCACACCTGATTTGCTAGGCTGTACTGGGGGAGGGGTATAAGGAAAAAGAGAGAGAGAGGGGAGATAGAGAGACCACAGTTTCGCGCACATTTGGAGGTTCCCACCGAGTCTACACACGGTTGCCAAGACCTGTCGACTTGAGGTACTTCAAAAATGATGTCGTGGCTTTCTGTGCCATCGAGGTGTACGGCCATTGTCCAAGGATCCTCATTTCCGAAAATGGTCAAGAGTCCAGCTGGTTCATTGCTGTCCAGAGAGCTGCACGCTCGACGTCGTGCTGGGGACAGAGACATAAGATGTGTTCAATCGTTTCCGTAGTTCCATAAGAGTCGCACATGGGCGTACCCCCATTCTAATGCTGAACGGGTAGGCCTTCGGAAATGCCACCCCGAGCCAAAGGCTGCACAATACTGTCGCCTCAGAGCGGGAATCGCTTGATGGCACTTGTGGCTTTAAGGATGAATCAAGCATCTGACGATGACACTTCGGGAGGTTGGGAGAAGACGAGTTTTTGTGTATCATAGGTTTAGCCACGATATTAAGTATTCTTGCAGCGACGGTTCTGGATAAGTGGATTGGAAATGGTTGGGCTTCCACATGGGCATACCAGGAGACTTAGTCGGTGAGGTTATTATCAGTAATGCCGGTATGTCCTAGGTAGCCACTGGAATGTTATTTCATGCCCTTTAGCGATAGCTTGATGGTGGTCTTTTCTTATTTCATATGTGAGCTGCTCATGAGTCCTATGGTATAGGAAAAAATGCAGACTCTGAAGTGCTGCCTTAGAGTCGCAAAAGATGACCGATTTCTGAAGTGGCTCTTGCAGGAGGTATTTATTCGGCAGCAGCACGCAGGGCAGCAAGCTCTACCGCCGTTGATGTTGTCATGGGTGACAGTTTGAATTTCCTTGTGCTTTCGTAGCCAGAATGACAACGGCACTTTAATAGCTGGTAAGTGAGACCGAACCATAGGTATATCTCGGTATGCGGTCCCCGTATGTCTCATTGATCAATAACAGCGTCATCTGTTTCAGAGCTATTTTGGGGGGATCGGCCTTCTTTTTTACACTCTGAATACCTTCGCGCACCTGAGACTGTTGAGAGGAGGAAAGAGAAAAGTAGAAGGCAGGGAGGTTAACCAGAATAACGTCCGGTTGGCTACCCTGCACCAGGGGAATAGGAAAGGGGAAAACAAAGATCACAGGGTGAGAGAGCAGGGAAGGAAAGAAGGAAATTGCGGTGAGTTCACTGACGCGTGTGGTCTTACAGAAATTGCATTATTAGTCAGAGATGGTGGCACAAACCCGTCGTCCTTAAGAAGCACAAAAGCGCCTTCACCGCTTGATGGGCCGACGGGCGATGCGGGCGGTGTTTCAGCAGCACCTGAACAGAAAGCAGTCGATTTTCCAGTTTTTGGAAAGCTTTGGCAAGTTCTTGTCTCTCAGGGGTGTGTCGTGGGCAATGGCACAGCAGGTGGTCGATGTTTTCTTCGGCGCCACAGACCTCACATGCTGCACTGTCAGTCACTCCAATTAATATAGAGTATGCCTTTGTGAAGGCAACTCCTAACCAAAAGCGACAGAGAAGCGTAGCTTCACATTGAGGAAGTCCGAGTGGAGGTCGGAGTAGCAGGGAGGGGTTTAGTCGATGCAGTCGTGTAAGTCGTAAGTTTGCCGAGTTCCACTCGGTCACTGTGAGACTGTGTGCCACGTGTCGAAGCTGCCTTGCAGCGTTCTGAGACTGTTGGGGACACCACAGGGGCAATGAAGACCTTGGTGCAGGTATGTATCCAAATGGAAGACAACTTGTATGGGTGGTGATAACCAGAAGACGTCGCACGAGGTCTCTGCAATGGCAAGAACACCAAGTGATGATCGGGGATACGGAAAAGATGACGGGTATGTGTCCTGAGTCAATCCGCAGCAACGTATGTTTGGATGGGATGATCTTTGGCGAGCCCGATTGTTGCAGCTGTTGAAGTACGAATAGAGGCTGAGAAAAGAGCGGCCACCGGACCGTGCCTTCAACATCAGCGTCCGTTTTAAAAATGTATGCAAGCACTCTAGATACAACAATACCAGCAGACTATATCGGCAAGTCCTTGGGAGGCATGTATGTATGTATGTATGTATGTATGTATGTATGTATGTATGTATGTATGTATGTATGTATGTATGTATGTATGTATGTATGTATGTATGTATGTATGTATGTATGTATGTATGTATGTATGTGTGTATGCGTGTGTGTGCGTGTGTGTGTGTGTGTGTGTGTGTGTGTGTGTGTGTGTGTGTGTGTGTGTGTGTGTGTGTGTGTGTGTGTGTGTGTGTGTGTGTGTGTGTGTGTGTGTGTGTGTGTGTGTGTGTGTGTGTGTGTGTGTGTGTATGTGTGGGGGGTGGGGCATTTTACAGATGTGCATTTGGTTCTGCTCGATGATGTTTTCATTACTTATCAGAACGCTCAATATTTTTAGCTGCTGTGGGGAAACAAGTCTGGCGCCATATAGCCTAAATTACCGGCCTGTTGTATTGCAGGAGGGTTGGGACACTGTGGGTTGGGACTGTAGACCTTATCGCAGGCAAGTTCAGAGAGAGAGAGAGAGAGAGAGAGAAGTCATAAGGGAAAGGCAGGGATGTTAACTAGGTTTAGCCCGGTAGGCTATCCTGCACTGGGAAAGGGAAAGGAGACTGAAAGATAAGACGAAGAAGGGAAGTTCACACTTTGCACTGGTAGACATACAATGAAGCGTTCATCGTTGAATCACTCACAAGCGGTCATACCCACTGGTGTATTTCATGAAATGCAGCAGCGATTTTGTGGCTTCGTACAAAACTTCCTCACACAACCTGCGATTCCTGACTGAAATACAGCAGTCGAGATTTGTTGGAACGCGCTTCGTGCCTGTTCTATTCTCCAATGCGACGCGAGGTTACTCGCACGTGAATCTATAGGCTCAATGGTCCACCAACATATGGTATAAGGCTTGCCGGTGAGGCTACCTTTTCTCGCTTTGCCATCCTCTGAAGCCCAATCGCTATTTGGTAGTGCGGCACGGCAGCATTCGTTGTAATGTCTGTTTTAATGGGCGGCCTCCAGAACAGGTAATTCCAACGAAAGTTACCATCCTTATCTCGCGATAGTAGAACTGAAGGTCTCGTGTATACCGGGAACGTAGTGCAATGGACTGCGACAAAAGCAATGCCTACGTGTTGTACTAAAGTGATTCAGATACGCATGCCGTGTTAAGAACCTCATGCTAAAGAACTGAAAGGCAAAGATGAATATGATCCGCTGAATAAATAGAATATGTACCCGCCTATCTGTTCTTTAAATGCAATGCCAGCAGCCCATGGATCTCTCTATGGATCAGCAAATCCTTACAACAGTCTTAGCCGTGCAAGAGATCCAGGGTTTCAGCACCACATATATAAAGAAGTGAGACTGTCATCATTTTTGCCTTACCAATTTCTGTCTTTTAATAAAATTTCTATCCAGACCATATAATCATAGACAAAAAACGACGCCGATTTCTGTGTTGAACACTGTCCACAACTGAGATAGCAAGGAACGTGGTTGCGTGCTGTTTTTAACCTGCTAGTGGCCTTGATGCACTACATTGCTCGTTGAATTGTCAAAAAGAAAATGACCGTCTTTCCGAAGTTTCCAACGCTTGTATTAGCGTCGCCATGACGAGTAATCGGTTACATGTATGCCTAGAAATGTAAATTTGAAATGAGATTAAGCCAGCAGTGTAACGTACTTCGTACATAAACAAAAACCGCAAACTCAGACTCTCGGCGTACACAGCGCGTCGGGTTCAACTTTTCTCCCCCGAGGTCCGTGTCTGTGCGCTCTATGAATATGTGAGGAGCAGCAGCGTGCAACGGGTGCTGCGGCTTCGCGAGGAATGGTGACTTCCAGGGCTTGCTTTGTTTAGTCCTAGGGGAATCGATGCTGACTTGCACGTCTTCCTCTTTATCTTCTGAGCTTGAGCCACGGTTACAAGACGTCCGCTGCATTTTTAGGGTAATACTGAGAATGAGTCATTTCTTTTCATGAGCCCACCGCGTCGCATAACCATGCATCCTATCTTGGCTTCCGCTATCGTAAAGGCACAGGGGC